>NC_056746.1:1572540814-1572725814 GCF_019279795.1 Protopterus annectens | reverse complement strand
GATGTAACTGTTACATAACAAGGCATAACTGACACCATCACAAGCACACTGACAAACAGAACAGTCTGTATGGCAGGTGGCAGTAAGCCTGCATTTACTCAAGTTGGATTAAATGGTAAAATACATCCAGATACCTTAAGGCAGCTCACCCCTGATACCCCCCATGTTGTAACAGCCTAGGTTAGTTATGGTGCATCCCCCCCCAGATTCACTAATACAGGGCCATATACCACTGTTACATACACTGGCCTCTGGAGTGCATAAGGGCACACATGTATTGTGTAGGTGAAGCCCACACATATATGGCCCCAACCCCACCGTATGTGTGGGTGCACAATAGCAGTGGATGGATGGCAGGAATGGCAGCATGACATACTCACAGTCCACTATAGAGTAACCCCTGACAACATGTCATATGTGCAAAGCCTGGTATGTAGGTGGAGGACAGAGGCTGGAACACAGGCCCATATGTGTATAACTGTTGTCATACACTAAGCAAGTCACTGATGTTACATGATAGTCTGCAGCATACCCTTAGTCAGGAATTTGAAGTTAGAAACAGAAATGAATGTAGCTATGTAATGTATAGCACTCAATACACACACTGCCGGTGAAATATCTGACACAAGACCTGTGTGGTGGACAGACAAAACATAATAGGCACACCTCTGACCACCAAGAGGATAGGCCCACAGTTGAGAGCTATGCAGACAGACAGCATTCTAAGGTAAACCCGTATGTACAAACAAACCCAGTAACACCAGCACTATACAATGCATACAACAACTCTACTCACACTCTGTCTGTAGTTCTGGAACCTCCTACAAATATGTAGCTGGCCTGAGTCTGCAGGTTTTCCTGTAAGAGGTATTGCTACCTGCTGTCTGTAACACTGATGCCCACACACAGGAAGGATGTCCATCACACAAGTAAGGTAAAGGGGCAATGCCCACATGATGTAGGGATTTATAGTAGGTGGCTGCCATGACAGAGGTAATTTGAAGTACTACACAGCAAGATGCATGCAGATAGCAAGTGGGGGACACTGATGGTGTAGAGTCCATCATCTGATCAGGTGCATCACCTACAAAACCATGCTGGAGAGAGACAAAGCAAGAGAGAGAGAGAGAAAGAAAAAAAAAGCCTAAGGCAAAGGCAAAGCAAAAGCCAAAGGAAAAGAAAACTATACTAACATCCAGAAATCTATCCAGAACAGATACCATTCCCACAACAGGTATGTGAAGTATATATACGTGTAATCTAATGTAGTACTTGGTCCATCATAATGGGATAGATGATGTGGAGTTATTTATATATCAGGTGTTGTTGTAATGATGACCAACTGAACAACTACTATGGACAATAGTGTCTGTCCCTGTGGGTAGTAGGCCATACACATCGACTGTGCAGATCAGCACTGACTGACAAGATGTAAACCATCATAGTGTGTGTTGTGTAATGGAAAGTATATATATTACATGGCCAATAGCTGGTGGTGGAAGTAATGCCATTATGATGAACACGTGGAACCCACAGCCCACCCATTGCAGGATACTCAGGTTAATCTGTAATATAACATGCAGGAATGCCATAGGTGTGTAATAGGGTTACCTGCAATCAGGTCCTACATATGCCCCCCTAATGTCAGGCTGTGTCCATATGTGGCACTTGTCTGTGTTGTAGCACGGCAGAACAGTGCAGCTGTGCAGGAAGGTGTTGTGAGATTGTGGACCTGATGTCTGAATGTACCCCACATATAGGTATGCATATGTGTGTGTGTATATATATATACATATATCTACATGTATGTCCACAAATATACAGATACCCATATGTAAACATATATATAAACACATATATACAACATTGCATATATCTACACATATATAGATATATACCTTTATGCACATGTCTACATATATACAAACACACTCACAAACATATATGTATATGAATACATGTCCCCTACATTACTACCACAGTGATGCATGCTATGTGTGAGACAACAGCAGACATAGCAATACACACAGATATCTACAGCTGGCAGTGTGTGCAACATGGATGGGTATGTTACATGTTAACCACTTTTTGGGACCACATTGCTCTCGTCTGTGAAGTATGGAATGGGAATACGGGGAAGTATGTCAGGTATAGTTGTGGAGGTGGTCAGGGTTGGTAGATATAGAGGACAGTCTACAGGAGTAGTATGTGACACGTGATGGGTGAACACCCTGGATGGTGTGTGTGGTCTGTGATATGGATGCCCCATGGGCCCCACTATGGACACAATGGGAACAAGCCTCCCACCCACTGCTACTCACAACAACAGTCCTCGTCCTGAAGGTCCATGGACTGGAGGCTGAGCAGGAGGAGCATGTCGGCCCTGTGAATTTGTACTGGGTGCCTCAGAGTGCTGTATTACATCCCACATGTGTCTGTGGAGCCCGTTATGGAACAGACCCTGGATCTGACCTCAATCTATCCCTCATGTCTGTGTGTGCCCCTGGGGGGGACAACATCCTCTGGGTTGGTTACACCTGATGGTATTGCTGGACCAGTAAATGAGGAGGCCCCAGGGTGGGACACACATGTTATGTGGCCAGGTAACATGGGCAGATGGTTCTGGAGAGGTGATTCTGCTGGCCAATAATACATATACATGTTATTTTGTCTCTGTTATAGAACATATGTTGGTAGTAATAGTCTACACAATACCGGAATATGTCCAACAGCATGCATAGATATCCCCAATAACACAGAATTTCAGATGTGCAGCAATCACAAAGCAGCCATACCACAGGCATGTATTGAACCATAGTGGCCCTGACCATGGCATGCAGGTGAATAGTCTATAACAGGCCAGCAATGACAGTGTCCACACAGGGAACATGGCTACAATCACATAGCAGAAAGTGTGGCACAATACAATATCTGTCTCACTGGTATTTAAGCTGTAGCCATACCTAATGAGTTGTGTGTACAGTTTGTTGTAGCAGATATGGTGGGGGGGGGTTACAGAGATGTGTATTAAGAACTGGGGTAACCTTGCTGTATGAGTTGTTCAGACCTGTTTCCATCTTTATGTCTTTCAGCCTAGATGTCACATGCATGTTTGCCAATGTATTCAGTGGAAGAGAATGAAGTGCTGATCACATACTTAATCCAGCACTACTCTGTGCTGTTTGGCAGGACTGTACATGACCAACAGGAGCAGACCGCCCTGTGGAATTACCTAGTCCACAAGGTCAATTATGTCAGACTGCACAACCGCAGTCATGAGCAGGTCCAGCATCATTGTACTGTCCTCCTTCTGGCAATTGAGGATGGCCCACACTGGTATATCCCCCGCCAGGAGTAGTAACTGCTGTAGTACACACAACAAGAGGTGCGTCAAACCGTCATAGCACACACATGCTCACACAGAGTGTATACATTGTGGTCAGCATCCACACACCTAACCCATTCCGTAAACACTGCATGTGAAAGTACAGGACATATGCCACATATCGGGCACATGTACTGTTAAGATATGTAGTGATGTGGTCCCAGTGCAGATCACGGATGGGTGCATCATATCAGGAAGGGTGTGTACACCCCCCATAGCCACAGTATGCTCTGATGGTTGTTAGTGTAAGATTATTGGATTGATCATACATGGTCCGCTGATGTTGAGAGATGTACATCAGGCATTCACATATGACAACTGTCCGCATATCATCCCAGGTATGTTTTGCTGGAAAATGTAGGGGCTGTGAGCATTAAAGCTGACATAACTGACACAGTACTACACATTCCGCAATGGGTCATACACCTGTGAGGTGTGGTGCACAGTACATGGCAGGGTGCAGAACAAGTACACAGCTTTGTAGATGGGTGCAGTGGTATCCAGGAGAAGGGGCATCACCTAGTGACACAGCACATGCATCACACAAATGTATACTGTTGCTAGCATGGATTGACTATAGCTGAACTGCATGCTGTTCTGTACCATATGTTCTGCATGTTGACAGATGGGTAATAGGAGGACTGTGTGTACTATCATTGTGCAACCTCACCTGTATGTGTGTGTGTGTGTGTGTGTGTGTGTGTGTGTGTGTGTGTGTGTGTGTGTGTGTGTGTGTGTGTGTGTGTGTGTGTGTGTGTGTGTGTGTGTGTGTGTGTGTGCATCCTGGTGGTTAGTTTGTCTGTAGGGTCACTCTGGTGAAGTGGAGGGAGGTGGATGCATGTAGAATGCGTGTATGCATGTGTGTGTTTGTGTGGGTGGCCATGTATGCACATGTGAGATTGTGGGGTGTTTATACAGCTGTACCCCCCCTCTTTGGGACCGTGCAGTACATGGACATGGGCTGCCACATTACACACCAGGAATACCTGTCATGTGTGTAATCACAGGACAGCTGATAGTATAATATGGTCTGTAGCATGGAACAGGCATCGAGAGGAAAGGTAGACACCAGGTTCACCCTTAATATTGCATTCAGCAGGTAGGTCACCTACAACCCACATATGCAACACTACAGATTCATTGGGGAAGTACTAGTCAACACCAGGGAGTGTCTCCATATATTACAGTTGTTACATGATAGGCTGAATGAGCAGCATATCTGGCATGTAGTGAGCATTACATACACATGCCACACCAGTGCATGATATAATGGACAGAACATAGTAGCCTACACATATAGGGGCCATGCTCATGATGTCCGGACATATAGAGGGCCCGTACCGAATGACAGCAGTGAGGCCATGTAAAACTACTACACACAGGTCAGGCAGGAAATTTAGTAACAGGTCTTGTGGTGTGACCACCTGTGTAGGCCTTTAGAGGACTGATATGTTAAGGAGTGGTATCAATGTGTGTATGTTAACAAGTGTGATGTAGGATGGGGTACCACATGGACATATACGTGGGACTGTCTGTAAAGCCATGGACAGGTAGGTATTACATACATGTGTGTGTGTGTGTGTGTGTGTGTGTGTGTGTGTGTGTGTGTGTGTGTGTGTGTGTGTGTGTGTGTGTGTACTGTTAGGCAATGCTGTGCAGGTTTTAAAGTGCGTTTATTGTTTTCCCCCACAGGTGGTGAGGTGGGTCAGGGTCCCTCCTGCATGCAATCTGATGGTGTCCATACAGACACCGAAGATGATGATAGTACTGTTGAGGCACAGGTGGGGTTGTCAGGGGCTGACACTGTGCCAACATTGACATCCCCCTTTTAGCCACCCCAACAGCGCACACAGGTTCAGTGCCTATACATTCCGCATCACCAGTGGCCATAGCAGAGGGACAGCTGGCATTTGGTGGCAGTGCACAGAAAAGTGTGGTAATCACGCCTACTGTGTCTGGTCACAGCAGGCATAGCTGGATGTCTGGCAGGGAACCCCATAGGCAGATGTACCAGGGTGCTCATGGTAGGGCCGCTGGACATCATGCTCCTAGCATGGGCCAGCAACACGAACAGCTGGCAGTCAACATGGACATGCTAGGACACCAAGGGGCTCCCGTAGTGGCAGTAGCAGCCCCGGCAGTGTGGGGGGTGTGCTGTCCACACCACACCACAGCAGGCTATGTGTATGTGGTCCTGGCCAGTTGCAGGAGGGGCCTGGTACCAGCAGACATTTGTCATCAGCAGGTTAGAGTAGCACATCGAGGCCTGTACCTGGACGTGCCCATGGAACCCCTGGCAGGCACAGTCCACGTGTCTGTGGCTGGAGGCAGTGAACTGCACACCCTGCCAGGTCTGGTCTGCAGCTGTCCATAAACACCTGTTTAGGGCAACCACATGGCAGAACTGTGTGCATGCATACCCGCACACTATGCAAACACACCTAGGGCAACCCCATACCTACACACACCACATCACCACTCCCAGCTCACCACAGTACACCCCTCACCCACACACATGGTGTCAAATGTATGGCCCACCCTCAGCCTCTGGCAAACCAACATCACACCCTGTGCATATGATGATACCTGTGCCACATCCCTATCATGCATACCATCAATGCAGGGACAGGCTGATGATATGATTCTGATGTACATGGTGACTGTACTACAGTTTTCCACAGTACTGCAGTGTAACATGTTGTACAGAGTAGAGTGTAATGCATATATGGCAGGTAGTGTAGCCATCCAGCAATGATGCCTTATAACTGTTAGTAACACTGGTTGGTTGTGGTCTCTATAATGTTATCAATTTGTGTTGTAGGTGTTCATGTGTCAGCACAAGAATGCAGTGTGTATATGATGATACCTGTGCCACATCCCTGTCATCCATACCATCAATGCAGGGTCAGGCTGATATGGTTCTGATGCACATGATGACTGTACTTCAGTGTACCACAGTACTGCAGTGAAATATGTAAGGAGTAAAGTGTAATGCATAAATAGCAGGTAGTGTAGCCATCCAGCAATGATGCATTATAGCTGTTAGTAACACTGGTTGATTGCAGTCCCTTAATGTTATCCATTTGTGTTGTAGGTGTACATGTGTTAGCACGAGGATGGTCTGCAGTCATATTCCACAATGAGTATGTCACTGTGGTGACACCATGGGTGTGACATATCTGGGGTACAGTTGAACACATGTCACAGGTTACTAAAATGGTTATTGCCTGTGCTCTATGGACAGGTGACCCGCTGAGGCATGTATACACTGCAACCTGATGTAGACCCATCCACAGACACAGACACTGTTACTTGGCAACACTGGGACTAGACCCCTACCTAGCTATGTAGTGATACTGAAGTGTGTGGCTTACATTGCACACACCACACAGCGTTTAGGGTGAGGTGTGTCCCAGGTTACATGTTACATGCAGAACATCCCCAGACATGTACAGTATACTAAAGGGGGATGTAATGGGTGTATATGGACAATACATAGTATGACATACCGTTATATGCACATTAACAGGCACATAACAACCAGACACACATCCGTGATACCAGGGCCTATCCCTGGTAACTAACTTGACCGTGTGTCCAGTGTGTTACAGGTAGGCTGCACACAGCACATGCATAACCGGCTTGGATTGTGGTATCAGTTACCTGTATGGTTTATGGTGACAATGGTAACCATAACATGGTACATGGGACATATACCAGGGTGTACCTTGGTGTAATGACAGTGTACACAGCACCCACATCCCTCAGTGGATACTGTACTCCCTGAAACCCATGATGACACTGCCATATCCAGCATCACACATTGGCCACGACTGCGATACAACTCATTGTATACCCCAACAGTGGTACTACAGGAATATGCATCTAATGTACATGCCACATGCATAATAGGGTGTTGCATTGTCATGTCTCACCTATGGGCAGCAACAACACCATTTGTACTACTGTGTGGCAATAGGTAATGTAATAGGATTATATGGCCTCTGAATGCTGTACCCTACAGATATATGGACATGCACAACTACACACACATGCCAGAACACAATATGTATCCCATGCCTATCAACTCATTTGTAAAACACTGTTGTGCTGCTACTGCCAGGATCATGTAGCCAGTATGGGTGGGAGTTCAACAGGGTACATGTAATGTCTCATACAGCAGCAGCCACAACTGACTATGGCAATGGGTGTTGAGTTGGTTGTGAAGGCCCCTCATGGAATTCCCAAGTACAGGTATGCTAACACTCAGACACTGCTATACTCAGTCATGCACACGTACACATGTGTAAGTCCATGGGTGCATCGCTGCAGATGGTCATAGCTGTGTACCGAACTATTTTCCAAGGGGAAACGGGTTGTGTAGGGGTTGTGTGTACAGTGATATCCTGCCACCTGCCAGGTGGCAGCGGGCAATCTATCAACAGACACTACTGTGGTGACCCTCAGGGTGAGAATGACATACATCAGCCAATTCTCTAGGCCCCTCCTGCACATGGCCACTGAGGTGATCAAGTTGACATGTATGTAACATGCATTACAACACATGGTTAGTGTCTGTGATGGAGACCTGTACCCAAGCATGATCGGTTCACTGTGGTAGTGTAGTGGAGGTACCCATGGCATGTGGTGCATACAGGGTGACATTTCCTATATGTGCCAATTTTTTACACAGCTGAGCAGACATGTCAGTGTCAATCAAGCTTAGGTTGTCCGTACATATCCCAGCTGGATACCTGCCATCTGTACATCTGTACAGGGACTGACAGTCATCAGCTTGGCAAGTAGCTATGCAGTAGCATGAGTGTGTTGACAGATAGACGTCTGACAATAATATGTATGCCATAACTACATGTTGGATGCCCTCACTAACATGTGCTGTACAGACGGTAGTCTACAGTTACATTCCACATGATGGATTATTACCCAGTAAGGGGTATACACTGTGACACAGCTCACACAGCAGGGATACAACAGGGAGGCCTTGGTGTCCAGCTATGCCCGCAGGTGTGCTTGTTGTCAGTACTACATGTAGCACTCTACTCTTGCCTGGGTTAGCACTGTCAACAGTAGTACTGCCATGATACACTACATGCCAGTGTGACAGCATGTATCCTGGGCTAATACACCTGTATGTAACACATTCACATGGATAACAGTGCTGTACAGGCCACATATATGTATGTGTCCCACACATGACACTCACACCCCTTGCTACTGTCATGACAGCACATAGGTGCATGTATTGTACATGGCATTACATACACCTATTACAGATGTCATTACCCTGCTTTATCAGACTGGGTGGTGTGACCTGGTTACCAGGGTTAAGCCATGCTTAGCAATTATCAACATTGCTGCAATATAACAGCTGAGCTGATTTGTGCACTAGTAAGCAAAATCTACACTGTGTAAGCACCCTTACATTTACCCATAGCTTAGCACTGCTTAGCTTCATGCAAACCCATGCAAACACGCTTAAAGCTGCTCAAAACTGCCTTAACCACTCTGTATCCATCAGCCCTTGTTCTGCACAGCAACAAAATTAACAGCCCTTGCAAGACTTGAACCCAGGACTCTGTACACTGAAGTCACAGCACTTAACCACTACACCATGAATACTGTGAGAACAGCTGTTGATTTACCAGTATAGCTGTCAATAAACATATTGAGTTGTATTGAACAATTGTCTTTAGTACCTAAATTGTGTAGTCCTTGTTATTAGTATGACTGTTGCATCACATATGTTGTTTCATCATAATGTACACATAGCAGATACATGCGGTGAGATACATTTAGGAGAGTATACACAACCGTGAGGTTTACTCATGACAGGAATATGGTTGTATATTTATAATAGGTCTATATATGTCTACATGTACATACACATGTATACTCATACATATATCTGTATACACATCTGTATAGTGCTACATATATATGGCCATGTGTACATCTCTTCATATGTACACACACACACACACACACACACACACACACACACACACATATATATATATATATATATATATATATATATATACATACACATATATATATATATATAGAGAGAGAGCGATTATATGTATATATAGATATATGTATATGTATATATAGATATATATATATGGCTATATATGTATGCACATCCTATGTGTACAGATATGCCTAGTTATGTTGCTATAAATGTAGATATCTATAACTATATGTGCATACATATCGATTCTGATATACCTACTACTGTCAATATATATGTAGATATCCATATGTATATGTGCATATGTATCTCTATCTGTATATGTGTAGACATATATTGTTCTGTATGTGTATATATCTGGGTGCTTATATGTGTATCTATGTACATATAAATATCCATCTATATATGTCGATATCTATATGTGTATATATCTGTATAGATATCTAGATAATTGTATATACATATATTTTCACCATATGTCCTGACCATGGAGTGTAGCCCTAGCTCAGGCCCTATAGTCCCACCTCCGTAGTGCAAGGGGATGTGAAATATGTATAGGAGGTATATTTGTAGATGATTGCTACTGTAATAGGGATTGTTGTCACAGACATGGTGTGTGTGGGAAGTCACATCTGCTTTTAACATGTGCCCCATTGGCTACTGACAGACATCCTAAGGACATCATAGTACAGTACAGCTGCTAGTATGTAATGCTCCTGTGGACTACAGCAGAAGTATTGGCCAATATATGTGGACATTCTGACACACTCTGGACAGTCCTGAGGTATACACAGAACCCCTTAGTGCAAGACATTTGCACCAAGCCTGACAATGTGGATGTTAACAGCCATGTAGATGGGTATAACATGTAATGACTGGTATACATTTTCCCCCATAGGTTATGCATTCACACCCCTGTCTGTCCTGAAACATAATAACCACTGGTACAGAGGTGCCATGGCCACATACTGGCCACTAGATATTGACATCCCACTGTTCTGTATGATATACATGACTGTTAAGGGAGGCCCAGCAGCAGTAGATCTGGCAAGTATCTGGACATGACATCTCACTGGGTAAGTACACTAAGCTGCTAGGCATGTAACAAAGCACTGTGCAGGCTACAGGCAAACTGGCTCAACACTGGTCTACATTTCCTATGGGGGACTGCACATGTACCTGCATATATAGCAGGCTGTACAGGCATGTCACAGCACAGAATACAATACATCTGTGTGAAAGTGCATAACCACAACCAATGTGAACACAGCCACAGCTACACATAGTAAGCTAGCATAAAATTACAGTATATGGACTATCTCTTCAACACCATCCTCATATGTGCCACTCACACACTAACCCTACATATACTGGGCCACTACACAGTATGGTCCGATGCCTGTCTGTAGTATGGGACATTTGTGTATGGCCCTACAAACATATAAGCCAATAGGGTAACATACAGTGGAGCATGTAACATCAGATAGAACAGGGCCAGGAATGATGACATCTATCACAGTCTGTACACAGGGCAAAGCACATAGGTTCATAGGTTCATAGGTTAATACTAGGCTAACTGCCTTTGCGAGCCATTGTAAGCCTAGCCAATTATCCCTTGTGAGACTCAAACCCTGCACCTTGTGTTTGTAAGGCAAACACCTTAACCATTAGGCCACCTTCCCACCCCTAAGTATGGTCCATAGGTTCATACTAGGCTAATTGCCCTTGTGAGCCATTTTAAGCCTAGCCAATTATCCCTTGTGAGACTCAAACACTGCACCTTGTGTTTGTAAGGCAAACACCTTAACCATTAGGTCACCCTCCCAACATATTAACATTACACACACTGTCGACATTCACCATAGGTACACAGACCTCAGTACTGTACACACAACCACAGAATGTCCATGTTATGTCATTAAATATAACCCCTACAATACATAAGATGTGTAGCAGTCTGATATCTCATTGACATGTTATCAGATATGTCACTAATTATGGCGTACAGCACATATGCATCTCTTACTGCATGACATATGTACAAAGGTTGACAGAGTTGTGGCTGGAGTCACATACACAGGGCCAATATTGACGTGTTGCTGTGATAACCTCATACATTTACTGTTGTAACATGATTTGTTGCAACATATGTCCTATGATGGATATGAAGTCAGTAACTCTCATGGTTTTCACCATCTACAGACTGCAATCCTCACACTACCGTCTGCAGTTCACAGATAGGTGCTCTGTGGGTAACACATGAAAAAAAGGCATCACACACTGCCCAGTCTGCAGATAACCCTACAGATGGGAGTTTCTCATGAACATAGCACTGACATGGCAGGTATTAAAACATGTAGGACTATACCTCTCAACCTGGAAACATCAAAAATCTAAATAAGGCCCATGAAAAATAGGTACAAATCTGTATGCTGATTAACATCTAATTTGCGTACATAATTATGTAACCCTCACCCACAACAATGGAATTGTGGGATACCAACTTTCAAACGCAAACTGAAGAACAGACAACCAAAATATGGCATGAGTCCCCCTGTAGCCATTCCAATGCCCCATTACCTGGCTATTTCACCTCATTTACCATAAACACTAATGTGTGTATACTGCTTTACTTCTACAATGGTTATTTGGATTTTATTTTTACATTTTGCAGCACAACAATGCACAAACACTAACAGATATCTGCTAAACAAAGCAATACTGTCTCACCATGAAAATAGACTTGACATTAAAACTTCTCTGTCCTTGAAACTCACATTCATTGAAACAGCACTGAAACCCACACCACATTCAAAGAAAATGCATCTGGCCAGTGGTGGATAAAGATTACCTTTGGGCTGTTTTCAAATCACTGGCCCCTTGCACACAAAACAAGAAACATACATGTGTTCTTTTCTTTGATACACTTTCCATTTATTAAGTTATATTCCTTGTATAATACAGCACATTTGTTAGACAGAGCGCATTTTAAATTTATTGTTTGAACATTTTTCCAGTAGGCCGTACTGTAGGCAATGAAACAAAATGCATGAACCAATAAGGACAAAACTGCCCAATGAAACAAAATGCATGAACCAATAATGACAAAACTGCCCAATGCAGAACATTTCCATCATAAAAGTCTACTTCCATAGAAGTGTACTGTGTAAGCTATAGGCATCTTGCACAGCTTCTTGCAAATTTTCAATTTCAGTTTTTTTTTCGGGGGGGGGGGAAAGGTAAAAAAACAGGGACACATTTTTAAACATTGCTTGTATAATTTTAGAAAGTTGCTAGAATAAAATGTTATGTTATCACCATGCATTTCACTGGCAAGTCTTGAACTCAAGACCCTATGCACTAAAGTCAGAGCAGCATACCACTAAGCCAAATCAGCAGTTTCCTGAAAAATAGGAAGACTGAAACTCAATGGCTATCATTTAGTGAATTCAGTTCTCACTTCTCACCATAGCTCTCAACCTCTTAGCACAAAATACCTGGACAAAGCCAATAATGGGAAACCCATGACACATTTTAAACATTGCTTGTATAATTTTGGATAGTTGCTAGAATAAAATGTTGCATTTCCACCATGCATATCACTGGCTAGTCTTAAACACAGGACCTATGGAGGCAAATGGAAATTTGAGCTAGGCTTCTCAGTGATCCCCTGGACTGCAAGCCTAGTAACTTTCTATGAATCTGTGAACAACCCACAATTAGCTCTGCCGACTCCCCTAGGATGGGCATGCCCATCTTCCCTGCTAGCTCCATCAAGTGCCTAAGCTGCTAATAGAACTTTGGTCACGTGAGACTTTTAGGGCTTTATCCCTCTATACCACTGGAGATTGGTGGTATTATATCAGCTATATCAATGGCATAAAAAATAGAAGTTACCCAGATTGTAGTGTGTGCTGAAAACTGAAATATGTCACCACCCACTACTGATTGTTGATGTTGTTGATGTTGCAGGTATGTTTAAAACAAAATTACAGCACCATATGACAGCTTGCCTTCTTTTGTTGTTGTGAAAGAGCTGACCTATATCATAGCCCATAAGCTTTTTTTTCCTTTGAAATTATTGCCATGTTACTATCGCTGTTCTGAAGTGGGGGTGGGGAACTATGGCATCCAGAGAAAGCAGAGATGGTCACATATGCTGTCATAGCCAGAAGGCAACTACAAAATAAGCTCCTTTTACACTGAAAGCTAATTATTATAGCCTTGCAGACATGGACACAGTGAAGTTTCATACTCAAAGATAGAACAGATTATGCTGTTTGCTTCAAAAAGCTGAGACTTCACATAATAGTAAAGTTTCTCTGCTTTCCCTGACTTAAAGATACTACCAGACTCTGAAACACAAGCATATATGTTAATTGTACCCCAGTATCTTAAAGTTCACTTCCCTGCATAAACATAGTGATCACATTCTGCAATAAAAATGTTTAGTTTCCAAGCACACCAAGACAGCACAAAACTATACTGCTGTTAAAAAAAAGGCTGCCATTCACAGTGCTTAATCTCTCTCAGTGCTTGCAGAGGTCTGTAAAGCAAATAGAAATAAAAAAGTGCACATCATGAGTGAAAGTAAACATCAAAGATAAAACATGCAGCAGATAAATGTGGAATGCAAATATGAAACTTTTCCTCCGTGCATAGTGTATCATTGTAAAATGAACTACACAGTTACAGGCACAAGTTCCTTTGATAGACCATATCAAACACACAACTAGTCAACTCTGCAAACAAACCAAGCACAATATTGGGAGAAATTTGTAGAGGATGTAAGGGCCCAACCTTTGTCTAAAATCACTAGTACTAATCATTTTCATGACAGAAACATGAGATCTATTTTGTAATCATTTTGCACATGGGATGAATAGTTCTACAATAAAACTATCGTCTGCCTGAGATGAATGGGGCATAATGATATATTAGCTCTATAATTACTGAGGGAAAAAGTTTGGATACCTATTTTTTTTCTCTTTACCTTGCATGTGGCAGTGATTCATATTCAAACACAATCTTTTAATGAAGTGACTAAGATGGAGTATTTCCATAGACATAACTACCAGAAACTGCATGATAATTTACTGATACATGTTTCTGAATGTTAAATCCAAAACATCCCCACTCGCTGGTAAAACTCCAGGAAGCTCTGTTCTTCTCCCCTGCCTGTCTGTTAGAGCAAGCTGTTCCTGTTCCTGCTCATGGCCAGCCAGAAATGATGTGTGTGAGCTCCTTCAGCTCAACTCAGACTGGCTGGTAGCCCTGACAGCACTGACGTCAAAGTGCACATGATGACGTCAGCACCAACAGTGAGAAAATTGAAAAATAAAAAAAAAAAAACAAAAGGGAAAAAATCGGAAATGAAGGCGTGCCACTCGGGAATCATGACACCCCTTCATTTGGACCCCAAAACTTGGTAAAAAATGAGTAATTCAGTATGGTTGGGAGGTATGTGTAGGACAGCCATATCCACACACACACACCCTGTTAAACCAACATTGCTCCAAATGCAGTATAGCAGCACTTACAGTCTGTAGTCAGGTCAGGCACATCTCCCACCTGTGGGTTTCCCTGTTTCCACAGTGTATGTTGTTAGAGATAAATCCCCAATCCATCTGAGGTGCTGTTTGCCAAACAACAGATCGAGTTCCTGCTCACAGTGAATAAAACGGCCCAACACCAACATGATGTTCCTAGATATTGGAGTGTGTTTCCATGCAGTTGGCTATGGGAATGTTACCACAGCTGTTCCACATGCAGTCAGCTAGAGAAGGGCTGCAATTCTTGCAGAGGCCATTAGCTGATCATGAGCATCACTTAAAATACACATGCTGCTGCCTAAGTAAAGGAGGTGTAGGTCTCCACATCCACCAGAGAGGGAGTGAGAGAGGCAGACAGAGGCAAAGAAAAGTCAGGGGTGGGTGGGAGGGTAAAACTAGGCATGTTTGTGTCACACAGCTACCAGCAAAGGGTATCAAACCCCTGATGACTATGTAGTGCTATCACATTTCTATGCAGTTATTGGATGCATCACATATGTTACATGTTGAGGAGCCCACAAAACGTATATGTGATGGTGAGTGACATCACCAACAGGGACATGGTAGCTATACGGTGCCAGCGTCAACACAGCCACACTCTTACAGGGACACACACACATTGACACACTTGGCAGGGCCAGGCATACAACTCATCACTAGTGAGATTGCCACAACACATTACTGTACAGGTATCATGTGCACCCCAGGGGTCATACAGAGGTTATATGGACAAGGGTATGTGGAGGTGTCTGACATCAGACAGCATGCTTCAGTATGCCACTGGAGGTTGTAGTGAGTGTGAATGTGATCATATGTATCATACAACACACACACACACACACACACACACACACACACACACACACACACACACACACACACACACACACACACACACACACACACACACACACACACACACACACACACACACACACATGGTGCCAGTACTGACATGCATGGGTGCATTGCTTCACAGGTGTGTAGTGGTCAGCTGTGCCAGATGGCTATACAAGGCTAGGTGATTGGTATACCTTGGCATCAGGCCACATGACAATGGTCTGCATTGTGGCTCAGGAGTGTAGTTTCTAGATTTGTCCACACAGGTGGGTCCTGTATTCACCATCCAGTAACCTGGGTGACTATTTCATGTGGCCAATGCTGTGCATTGCTTGACATGTATGTGTTACTTAGTCCATGTCATGGATGGTGTCTGGGATGTGCACACCTCCCACATGCATGTACAGTGACATGTGGAACTGTACCTGGGGTGTCTGGCCCATGTTGTGTACACAGATTGTTATCGTCAGATTTGCCAGTCATGGCCTCATGTGGCAGGAACTGTTAATGGACAGCAAGTTTACCCTGCACCTACATTGATAGCATGATACTGGTATTCCCTGGTGTCAGTGGCATTTGTCCATACAAGGCATAATATTCAGGCATGGTATGTCCTTTGTGGGTCACATTTGATGGCACCACAGGTGTTGCAGGTGTCCAGTGGGGAACATGAGAAAGGTGCGCTGTCAGCATGTACGTGCCTATTGGACTGATGGACAAGGTGCCATGCCCTTTGTAGAACACTACAATCACACCATGGTTACTATCAGTGGGCAATATGCAGGGTACTAACAACATAGCGGCTGTTGTCTAGGCAGGTGTGTGTGTGTGTCTGTACATGAGACATGGGTTGAGAGTGTTCCCTGGGTAATACTAGGATTTTTAACTTTGTTCATCTTCCCTTGATGCCACATGTAGGGGTATGGATTTGGACCCCAGCCTCTTGGATATTTTGCATCTGTTATCCCTGTATGGTGGACATTGTGATATGTACTAGGGCCACCATATAAAACTCTGCAAAACTGCTCCACATTGAGTCCATTTGTTGCACACTCAAAACCACCTCCACGCAGGATATGAATCACAAACATGCACACACATACACACACACACACCGACACACACACACACACACACACACACACACACACACACACACACACACACACACACACACACACACACACACCTGTCATGTCTGGGATAGAACTCCTACCTAACTAGTTTATTATACTACAGCACTACACAGTTATAGGATGTGCCATGGAGATTACTGGAGTACTCCTTCCCCAAAGGTGTATTTCACAGTGACTGACATCAGCGGGATTGTCAAAGTAGGGCATTTGAATTGTAGTGAGTGTGATTAGCCTAAAATAGATTGCTCCCTACACAGAAAAACACACACAAAACATCCACCACTGCAATGTGTGGGAATAGAACCCTTACCAGAGTTCTATATCACACTGCAGCATGAAGCCATTATAGTTCGCACCACAGGGATTACTGGTGTACTCCTTCCTCAAAGGTGTATTTCACAATGAATGACATCAGCAAGATTGCCAAAGTATGGCATTATAATTCTAGTGAGTGTGGCTAGCCTAAAATGCATTGCTTCCTACACAGACATAGCAACACACACAAAACATCCACAACTTCCATGTGCAGGGATAGAACCCCTAGCAGAGTTATATATCACACTACAGCATGAAGCTGTTATAGAACACACCATGGGAATTACTGGAGTACTCCTTCCCCAAAGGTGTATTTCACAATGAATGACATCAGTAGGCTTGCCAAGGTAGGGCATTTGAATTGTAGTGAGTGTGGCTAGCCTAAAAAGCATGGCTGTCTACACAGACACACACACAAATACACAGGCACACACAGGCACACACACACACACACACACGCACACACACGCACACACAGGCACACACAGGCACACACACACACACACACACACACACACACACACACATGCACACACACACACACAGACACACACACACACACAGACACACACACACACAGTTGCCATGTCTGCGATTAGAACTCCTACCTTACTAGTTTATCACACTACAGCAGTATGCAGTTATAGGATGCGCCATGGAGATTACTGGGCAACATCTTTCCAAAAGGTATATTTCACAGTGAATGACATCAGCAGCCTTGCCAAAGTAGGCCAGTTTAATTGTAATGAGTGTGGCTGGACTAAAAAGCATTGATCTCTACACATACACACACACACACACACACACACACACACACACACACACACACACACACACACACACAGTTGCCATTTAGAACTCCTACCTAACTAGCTTATCACACTACAGCAGTACACAGTTAAATGACACACCATGGAGATTACTGGACAACAGCTTTCCAAAAGGTGAATTTCACAGTGAATGACATCAGCAGCTTTACCAAAGTAGGGCAGTTGAATTGTAGTGAGTTTGGCAGAACTAAAAAGCATTGATCTCTACACAGAGACACACACAGTTGCCATGTCTGGGATTAGAACTCCTGCCTAACCAGTTTATAATACTACAGTAGTATGCAGTTATAGGACGCACCATGGAGATTACTGGGCTACAGCTTTCCTAAAGGTGTATTCTGCAGTAAATGACATCAGTAGCCTTGCCAAAGTGGGCCAGTTGAATTGTAGTGAGTGTGGCAGGACTAAAAAACATTGCTCTCTGCACAGACAGAGATACACACACACACATACACACACACACACACACACACACACACACACACACACACACACACACACACACACACACACACACACACACACACACACAGTTGCCATCTCTGGGATTAGAACTCCTACCTAACAAGTTTATCACATTACAGCAGTATACGGTTATGGGTCGTGCCACAGAGACTACTGGTCTACATCTTTCCCAAGGGTGTATTTCAAAGTGGATGACCTCAGCAGGTTTGTCATAGTAGGGCTATGGGGAGGGCAGTGTGTGTGCATGGGCGATAACCCATTCATCTAGAGGTTGACACACCAAACGCAGGCACACACAGTGTTATATTCCACAGGTACATGTATATAGCTGCTAGATGGCTACTTCCTTGCACAGTCATGTCGCATAGCTAGCACTTGCACCACATAGTCTGTAATGCTGATGGATACCAGTGGCTAATGTCTACATTGAGTGACATTTACACCTCATGTGGTTGTAGCCATTTGGCTGTGTGCTGGGTGGGACAGGCCTCATAATGGATGGCTCCTTGCCAAAGTCTCTCTCTTTCACACATCTATGTACATCTGCTTTTGGCTTATTATAGTGTGCTGTCCTTGGATATGTGTCTGTATTCTTATCCACTGTGTGTGCAAGGTATGACTGGTGCATACTGAGAAGTGTATCCACTGACATCTGCAAATGTCAGATATGTATGGTCCACTGTTGTTTACAGACATGGGCTTCATTTGTTTAAGTGTGTGAGCATGCCCAGTATGGCCTATTGTATTGAATGTGTGGATGGATTCCAGGTAGTTTGTACTCCAGTGCAGATATTTGTGTTGTACACCTACAGGTAGCAAACTGTTTCTGCAGGGTATCCCTCAATCATTTGGAATATGGGGACACACTGTGCAGGGGATGTTGTGTACTGTAGGTGGTTGTGTCTGTGCTGCTTCAGCTGCATGGTACTGCTGTTATCAGAGATATTCAGACACGTGTACTGTTATACACTGTGGCTGTTACTGTCCTCTTGTTCTGTCAGGTGGAGATTCTTACTCACAGTGATGTCTTGGGGGACAGGGGTGACTGCAGCTGTGTCCGGTATTGTGGGAAGACACCTACGTATTCATGATACATTATACCATTCTGGAGGGGGAGATGCAGACATGTGCTGCTGGGTCTGTGTATCCAGTTCAGCACATTTGTACAGTGCTGGCGGAGGATCTCATACTTGTACACCCATCAACATGACAGTATGACCTTATCTTGCTGTGGCAATGCCTCACAGTTGTACTGATTCACACAGGTTACCCAGAGGCAGGGGCCGTGGGTCAGGACATTATCCCTATTGTGGTGTATGGGCAGGTGTGAAGCCACCCATTTCTGTGTTTGCAGCCAGGGATAGTGTGTGCACACAGCTTGGTGTTGGGCCCTACACATTCCATGCTGCCCATGCTCCCACCCCACCTCTGTTAGTCTAACCAAAGGCCTGAGGCATTGCCACAGCAGGATAAGGTCATACTGTCATGTTGATGGGTGTACAAGTATGAGATCCTCCGCCAGACATTGCCAACATCCTAGCTGACAGGTTCAGCACAAACTTCTCCCCCCCTCCCCACCAAAAGGGCAAATATCTATCCCAGCAGAGTGCTGCCCCCCTGAAATCTCAGATGCTCAGGTAAGAGCCGTCCTCTCCAAAGCAAAAAACACAGCATCAATGGGACCAGACGGTGTCCCGGGCTGCATCCTACATGAACTCCAAGAAGAGCTAAACCCAAACATAAAACTACTGTTCAATCTCAGCCTTACTACAGGATATGTACCCAAAGAGTGGTGTACAGCAACAGTTGTCCCTCTCCACAAAGGTGGTGCCTTAACGGAACCTGGAAACTATCGCCCCATAAGCCTGACTAGCTTGGTCTGCAAAGCTATGGACAGGATCATCATGGACCTCATAAATAAAGATATTGGGGACCTACAGACACTGGATATTACCCAGTTCAGCATTGTTAAGGGCAGATCCTGCCTTTTAAACCTGGTCGACTTCTTTGAAACAGTCACCAAGGCCATTGACGAAGGGAAGGTGGTCCACACAGCCTACCTGGACCTCGCAAAAGCCTTCGATACAATACCCCACTCGGGCATTATAGATAAGCTCACCAGCTTAAATATAAACCCCTATATCACTAGATGGGTTGCAAACTGACTCAAGGACAGAACCAACATGGTTAGAATTGCTGGAGCCATGTCAGACTCCAAACCAGTTACAAGTGGCGTCCCACAAGGCTCAGTCCTGGGACCTCTCTTGTTCGGTATATATTTCTCGGAGGTACAGGCCAACACAGAAGGACTGTGGCTGACCAAGTTCGCAGATGACTGCAAACTGGACCCATAATCGACTCTTCAGCTGACACAAGCATCCTCCAAAAGGGCCTCATAGAAACAGACAACTGGTGCCAGAGCCATGGCCTCAAGCTAAATGCCAAAAAGTGTATAGTCATCCCCTTTAGCAAAAACAAAGTGCCCACAAATTACCACATAGGTGGTAATCCATTAAGTACAGAAGAAGTAATTAGGGACCTGGGGACCCAAGTTGATAGTAGTCTCTCATTTGACAACCACGTGGCCAAAGTGGTTAGAAAAACATTTTATATAGCCCACCTAATCATGAAGGGATTCACATCTAGATTAGGGGAGGTCATCGTGCCTCTTTACTCATCCCTCATCAGGCCCATAATTGAGTACAATGCCCTTTTTGGGATGTACCTTACCAAACACCTGCAGCAACTGGAAAGACCCCAAAAGTACCTCACCAAGAGGATCAAAGGGCTCAAACAGATGCCATATGCTGCCCGGTTAAAGAAATTCCAGCTCTACTCAGTGGCATACTGCCTGCTCAGAGGCAACCTGTGCCTGACGTATAAAGCCATGTCCAACCCGGAATTAAGGGACATGCTGCACCTCAAAAAATCCAAATCCCATCAAGCTACACGCTCGAGAGACTTGAACCTCAGCACTGAAATGAATAGGACATGTTGGAGGGACAGATTCATAACCCAGAGGCTCCCTTCACTCTGGAATAAAATCCCAGTCCAGGTTAGGCAGAGTCCCTCATTAACTCTCTTCAAGAGGAATCTTGATGAGTGGATGGGAGATCATAGGTTTACCCCAGGTATCACTTCTGTGTCACTGTTAGACAGAGGCACAGTATACTAACCTCAAAAAAGAGCATAGCAAAATTAATTTAAAATGGGTGGTGAATGCCAAACATACTCTGGCTAGGCTTATAAATGCCCTAGGGCAGATAGCCTAGTATGAACCTAGACCTAAACCTAAACCTCTTCCATACATTATGCATGCATTCTCTGATACTTTCCCTAAGAGTATCACCCCATCACAGGTGCGTGTTAATGTTGGTCCACAGTTCATGCAGTGGGACATGGTGGACATGTTACAGTGGATTGTCCACATGGCCTTGCATATGACTTTAGTGGAGTGTGTTATGTTGTTATTTGGGTGTCCATGACATAACATGCATTCGCAGTACGTGTGAGACACAGGCCTTTAGCAAAGGCCTGTGGGCCATTAGGTGTTGCTGTGGGCCAGATGTGTCAGGCCATTGCATTCTGTCAGTCCTATGGTATCAGACCTCCATACAGTACATACCCCTGGGGTGACAGGGTAGGTGTAATAGGTGTTCATGCCAATACCTTCTATCAATCTTGATCAGGTGGTGTGGATTCTGGCAGGGTGCTCTAGACAGCTAGGGACATACCTGCATGGGACACGTGCACTGTATACGGCATTCTTCCGCTATTGCCATATACAGATGGGATCATATTGTACCCATTCCCCACAGCAGGGTTATGACCAGAGAGGTACCTGTGGGTGGTGTTTGCATGAGCTGGGTGCATGTGTGCTATGGACACTACTTGCATCTGACACACAGATATGCATGGGGCATTCCAGTTATGCTGGCATATGCAGGTACATCAGCTGTGTCCCAATGCATCAGTCCTACCTCCTTTGTGATCTGCAAGTGTTCGGGCAGATATCACCAGTATCCCCTACTACAGGACCAGTTAATCTGATGCATACCTGTATGTACAATTCCAAGGGTGGCTCCATTTCACAGTGACACAATATATACTGTATGTACTTTCCCCTTTGTACTGCTTGTATATCTATCCCAACAACCATGCCGTATCAGTCTTTAAGATGGTTACACATATTACCACCATACATTTACAATGGCTTACTGCTAGCATGTGTTATACTGGTGAGAATTGTCTTTGGCACTGCAGTTGTGAAGGCTTGTCCCTGTCATCAGCAGTAGTGGGCAATGGCCACCAGGTCTTACCTCAACATGCATACATACTGATCACTCTTGCACAATATGAAACACACACCAACCTAACACACACAGACCTGCATATTGTGCAAATGCTACAACCTATCCTGCTACCTTGGCCACCTCTGGGCAGCTGTGCTCCACTGGTATTATACCTACTCATACATGTTACTACATTTCTACACAGGATTGGGGGAGCACACCTGACTGTTACTACATTTCTATGCTGGATTGGGGGAATGGGCACACCTGACTGTTTCTACATGCCTGCATAGGATTGGGGGGCACACCTGACTGTTACTACATTTCTTCACAGGACTGGGGGCACACCTGACTCTTTCTACATTTCTACACAGGATTGGGGGGGGGGCACGCCTGACTGTTACTACATTTCTATGCTGGATTGTGGGAAGGGGCACACCTGACTGTTTCTACATTTCTACACAGGTTTGGGTGGGGGGGCACACCTGACTGTTAATACATTTCTACACAGGATTGGAGTCCACACCTGACTGTTTTTACATTTCTACGTAGGATGGGGACACACCTGACACTTGTACATATTTGCTATAACTGTACTGGTATGTCAGGTACTCCATTTCATTTTGTATTCTAACCTATCATGCTGACCAGAGGCATATCAGTGTACTACAGGTCTTAGCTTTGATTGACCTAAATATTAGTTTCTGACTTCCTTCCCTTCAGAACTAACATCCCACTGCCTGACCTGCAGTAGTCTGTCTGTGTAGGCCTGGGGGGGGGGGGTTACCCATAGGCATCATTCGGAGGCCATAGCACAGCCTTTGTTTGTGTTTGTCTACACCTGTTCTGCTGGCTAGGACTGCTGTTGGGAATGTGAACCTCCATGACTGGCATGTGTGAGTCATATGGACACACATGTGGCCCAGCATATTTCCTGCAGTGGGTTATGTCGCCTTGTGTAGTACTGGCTACTGTGGTGACACCAGTATTTGTTACAGATCTCATGGTGCCACTATAGGTGTCTACTATCTGCTGGAATACCATTCAGCCACCCGATTCCTTTGCATGCTTACATCCATACCATAGATACAGATAACAACACATTCTACTCCATTCAGCAATTGATACATTGAGTGACTTACCTTGTGGGTGTCCTAGTATTGAAGGTGGTGCTGCAGGGCTGCCTATGTTGGATGCACATAGTACACTACCTACACATGGTTGAGCACAGGTAGTGTCATGTTTGGCATCCCTTTTACTGTATGTGAGAGTCAGAGAGAGGTGTTATTCCCCGGGTCCCTCCTGTGTCAGTGTATGTACTATGCACTGCCTCTTTGCCAAGGCCAGGGCATACTGGGCACGCCTCCTTCTGCCTACTGGGGCAGGCTCAGGTTGTTCCTCCTCTGAGTCACTCTGTGCCTGTGCATGCCTTGGCAATGGTGGGGGGCTGTGTGGGCCTGTCCCATGCTGTTCCTGCTGCAGCTGTTTCTGCAGAATCATATTGTGTAGCATGGCACATACGATGACAATTTGGGTACATGTAGCTGGTAAGTACTGCAAGACTCCACCGGATGTGTCCAGGCACCGGGACTGTGACTTGAGCATCACAAACACATGCTCTATTATAATTCTGGTCTGTGCGTGTGCCTCATTATGGAGTTCTTGTTCGGGTGTGTGTACATTTCTAATGGGTGTCATCAGCCACGGCTCCAGTGCGTATCCAGTATCCCCCACTAGGTGGCCGTAAGGGATATCCCCATTGGAAAATCTGTGGTACAGCTGTGTCAGATTCCAGATGAGGGAATCGTGATAGCTTCCAGGGCAGCCAGCACACATATTCATTATTATGCCCTGGGCATCACACATGACCTGGCAGTTGATGGAGGGGAAGCCCTTGCGGTTGATGTAGACCCTACCCCACTCAATGGGTGGTGCTTTGATGCATATGTGTGTACAGTCTATAGCACCCACTACCTCACGGTATTCTGCTATTAGTTGGAACAGTTGCAAATTGCAGGCAAACCTTGCCATTTTATAGTAGCAGGACTGTAATTTGTTTTTGAGAGTTGTATGTAGGTTGGTTAAAATGGGGCTACCATAAAAGAGGGTAGGGAGGAGAAGAGAGTTGGCCAATTTTAACTTGGTCATAAAATGTTTATGCCTGTATAGCTTACCAAGTTTAAATGAGTTTTCTTGATTGTGTTATAAATATGATTATCAAAGGAGAGTTTGTCAATTGTGGCACCCAGAAGTTTTGATTTAAAGGTTTGGATTAAAATATTAAAGAGTTTTGATTTTTTGGGGCTGAGGAGAAGGTGAGCGTCATTTAGCCTGGATTCAATAGAAGTAAAGGCTTTTTGTGCTAGATATCGAAGATCCAGCAGGCTGTTGGCAGAAGTGATTATCATAGAATTGTCCACATATTGGATGAGAGTGCTAAGGTGGGAAGCTTTATGGAGGTCATTGATGAAAATGTTAAATAGTAGTGGCCCAAGTATGGACCCCCTGGGGAACTCCTGTTTTGTTTAAGAGATATTCGGATTACTTGTTCTGCTATTTGACAGAATGTTCCCTGTCAGAAAGATGGAAAACCAAGCCAGTGAGTGTAGGGAGCAATTTAAGGACTTAAGTTGTAGTAGTAGTTTAGGGTATGATACTGTATCGAAAGCCTTAGATAGATCTAGTAAGATAACTGAGGTTAGCAGACCAGCATCTAAGGCTTTGTTAACAGTATTGGTGAATGAAAGTAAGGCAGTGGTAGTGCTGTGTGCAGGGTGGAAGCCATGTTGAGTGAAGGAAAGTAAGTTATTGTTGATGTGATACTTTAACAGTTGAGTATGTATACACTTTTCTAGGATTTTAGATAGAGGAGAGAGAATAGAGATGAGCCGGTTATTAAACAGATCACTAGCATTACCATCTTTATGTAGCAGAGTTATAATGGATTTTTTCGATAGTTGTGGAATGTATGATTCAGAGATGGATCAGTTGATGAGAATGTTAACAGGGTATGCTATAGCATCTACAGCAAGTTTTAAGTATTCTGCTGGAAGTCTGTCATCAGAGGGTGAACGTGGCTTTAATTTACTTAGCAGTTTATGCACAAGAGAGGTGGGCACAGGTTGTATAGTAAAAGTACAAGTGAGTGGGTTACTATCTGATGTGTTATTTAAAGGGGGGAGTATGTGTTTGACTTAAGAAATGGGAGATTTGTGTTGCTTTCTGAACTGTAAGAGGTAGAGTTTGTTTGAATAGAAAATCATTGACAAGTTTTTGAATTATTTCAATAAAGTGGGTATTGAAGGTCTGAACAATTTCTAGTGGGTCTTTCTCAGGAGATGGTGTAGGATTTTGTTGGTTTCCAGGGTTAAGGAGTAAGGAAATAGATTTCAAGAATTTTGGGGGGTTGTTGTTTTGGGAGTCAAGTTGAGTGAAGAAGGGTTTTTTTTGGTAATAACTAGCTTTTTAGCAGTGTTATGGAGTTGTTTGTATTTTATTTTGTTTTGTGGGGTTCTGTTTTTATACCATTCATTCCATGCTCTGTCCCTAGCAATGAGAATCTGTTTAGTATGTTTTGTTAGCCAAGGGGCATGGTTATGCTTAATTATTTTTGTTCACATAGGGGGAGACTGTTGAGAGTATTAAGAAAGACGTTATTGAAGTACTTTACTGCTTCATCCAGTGGAAATATTTTAGATGGGTACCAGCTGTGGGCATTTAAATTATCTATAAATACTTTTTGACTGAAATAGGTAAGATTTCTAGAAGTTTTATACAGATGGACTTTTGCTGTTTGCATTTGGGTTCGGTGGGTGAAGGCAGGTAGATGGTCACTGGAGATACTTGGGAGGGTGCCTGGTGAGTGTATTTGTGAGGGTGTGAGATGAGAATCGAATGAAGGGTAGATTCAGTTTGCTTGTTTACTATATGTGTGGGGTATTTTATGAGTTGGGTAAGCCTATGCAAGTTTATACTATTTGATGGGTAGTCAGAGATGAAAGTTTTCCAATTCATGTTAGTATCACCCAGAATAATGGTTTCACTTGAGATATTTTGGATTGCCCAGGAGAGACAATCTTATAAAATAGGTATATTTTGACCTGGGGGAATGTATAGTACTACAATTCATATTTGTTTTCTTTTGTTAATATGGAGTATTGCTGGTAATAGTTTTATGTTTTCAAAGAGTGGAACATGTTTGGAAAATTGTGTGATAGTTATGGAGTCACGGTAAATTAATGCAACGCTGTCACCTTTTTTGTGGAGATGGTCTTTTCTAAACATGTTATGCCCTGGAGGGATTATTTCAGTATCAGATATATGTGGTTTCACCCATGTTTCAATAAGTGCTACAATATCTGGGGTGTATAGAGAAAGCCAGGCTTGGAATTCAGTGGTTTTATTATAGATACTATGAACATTACCTGTTGTTATAAATTGGTTTTGGGAATAGGAACTTTGGATGTGGGATGGAGAGTTGGCCAGACCAGGATTGGGATGAATGTCTCCACACTGGATGAGGACCTGAATATGTGTTGTTTTTATTTTTATTTTTGAAACATTAGCCTTCTAGGTCTGTTTTTAATGAGGAGAAAATGGTGTTTTATTTTTGTTTATATATTCACAAAAATAAGCTTTATCATAACAAAGTAGAGCAAAAAAAGTGTTTTACAATGCTTGAAGGGAAGCTGTCACTAAGGAAAGAAACATACGAGTAGGTCTGCTGAAGTAATGGAAACATTAACAACAGTTTGTACAGTGAAGAAATGTAAATCACAAAGCATTATTTCAGCAGAGTACTTTTAACTACAGTTATTCTTTCTCCTTTCTAGCATCACACTTCCTTACAAGCAATATCGGTATTGGCATTCCCAAAGATTTGCTCCCACATGGGAACTTTGGTCCTGCTTACACAGTAGGTATATCAGCACCTGTAAAGAAGCTGCTTGATCAGGATATGGAAAGAAAAGCCAAAGCAGAACAAGCACTTAAAGCCTATAGGTTGCAATTGTCTAAAAAAGAACATGGGGTCAGCAGCACCAAAGCACAAGAAACAGGTTCTGTAAAATTATTTAGAACAGAACAAACTGCAGCACTCTCAACACCATCTACGAATGGACTCAACAACTCCATTATATCTACAAGATCAAGCACACCTTGTAAAGCAGAACCAACTTCTGTGATTCATGCAAAGTACAAAAAGGTGTTATTTTGTACTAAATCCCGTTGCCTACCTGCTGTGTATAATGTACATAGAAAGAACTTATAAGGACATTTCAAAGTGCAAAGAAAAAATATCTTATCTAAACAATTAAACAGATAACCATTTGAATTTATAAGGAATTTTTAATATTTGACTGACCTTCTATACTTTTGTTCACAGTAAAATATCAAGGTATACAGAAACAGGTAGTGCTTATGCAACAGGCTAATTAACAGTCTGGTGATATTCTCATTTTATTTCATTTTACTGAATGCAGCTGGATATATATCTCAAATAAATGTTTTTGCATACCTAGTTATTTCTTTTTTTTACATTCTGTGAAATGAAAAACCCAGCCAAGCTAGACTTTTCTTGTATTAAAGGTAACATGGGCTATATGCAAATGAGCCTTTAAGGATACCAGGTGTTTCACCTATATGGCAGTTCTGAATACCCATGACTTTTTCCTTTTTAAGTCTGCTATAAAAAATTCAGGCCAATAAAGCCAACCCCTACCAGCTGTGGACATGCATGTTTCTGCCTTCTTATGTCCTTGTCAGCACAGCATATGTGGACTGTTTGGCTAATGTTTGGAAATACAGGATTGTTGTACCCAGCCGATATCCATAACCAATAGGGTGTCTGCAGAATATTCCAACTAACAAAGTGAAACAATGAGTAAGAAGGTCACACAGAAAAAACAATCAGCAAAAAATAAAAGAAAAATCCAGCCAAGCTAGATTTTCCACTGAGTGATTCCTTAAAACCTCTTTTATTAGAAGTAACACGGGATATATGGAAATGACTCCTTAATGACATCAGGTGTTTCAGCCACATGGTAGTCCAGAATGCCCACAACTTTTTTTTTCTTTTTAAGTCTGTTGTGGACAAATTCAGGCCAATAAAGCCATACCCCACTAGCTGTGGTCACGCATGTTTCAGCCTTCTTATGGCCTCATCAGCACAGCATAAGTGGACTGTTTGGCTAACGTTTGGAAACACAGGGGTGTCGTACCCAGCTGATATCCATAACCAATAGGGTGTCTGTAAAATATCCCAACTAACAAACTAAAACAATGAGTAACAAGGTCACACAGAAAAAACAATCAGCAAAAACTAAAAGAAAAGCTCAGGCATGCTAGATTTTCCAGTCTGTGATTCCTTAAAACCTCTTATATTAAACATGAGATATATGCAAATGACTCCTTAATGACACTGGATGTTTCAGCTATATGGAAGTTCTGAATGTCCATGACTTTTTTCTTTTTAAGTCTGCTATGGACAAATTCGGCCCAATAAAGCCAAACCCCACTAGCTGTGGACATGCATGTTTCAGCCTTCTTATGGACTCGTTAGCACAACACCTGATGTTCTTAAGGGGGTCATTTGCATATATCCCATGTTACCTTTAATACTAGAGATTTTATGGAATAACACAGTGGAAAATCTAGCTTGGCTGGGTTTTTCTTTTAGTTTTTGCTGATTGTTTTTTCTTTGTGACCTTGTTATTCATTGTTTTATTTTGTGAAATGGGGTAAAGTGAGATAAACACTCAATCAGATTAATTAGTACACACACACACACACACACACACACACACACACACACACACACACACACACACACACACACACACACACACACACACACATGCCCGCCACACGCACACACGCACACGCACATGCACTTGTCAGTTGTCAGGTTTTGTAGTTAATGGCAAGTAATAAAGAAGTCTTAATAACTGCAAATGTGTATAATGGCTGACCGTAACTTTGTTCAGTTTAAAAACATCAAAAGGAGTATACAGAAACAGTAGCACTTACTATGTAAAGTGCTAAATACAATCTGGTATTTCCTTCATTTTACTTCATTTCATGGACCCTAGATAGATATGTACTTCCAATATATGAATTCACATTTAAGTCTTTGAGATGTATAGCATCCACTACCATATTCCATGAAGTTTGGTAAGGTAAAATGAAAGAAACACAGGATTGTGCTAGAGATCTTAACACTAATTGTAATCATACAGTGATTTTTTTTAATGACTAATGAGCAATCAGCTTATCTAATTCACAGCAGTCATAAAACCACTCTATCCCTTTACCTGCTGTAACATTAGGACTGCAGCCTGGGCACATTGTACAGCAACAAACATCAATATTCAATGAGACTTAGCTACTCTTCTGAAAATAAAAGAGTTATAAACTGCATAAGTAATAATAATGAGTGCTGTGTACTTTTCAAGTATCTTAAATATTCTCAGAATAACTTCTGGTATGTATAACCTTAGAAACGAAACAAGACATGTCATATAGGCTTTTTTTACAAGTAATAACACCCAATAGCATGAGCAATATTGGGAATTATTTGACTACCTAGAAAAATTCTGAGGCAAGAAGTTGCATGTTAATGGTTTCATTTTAGGTTCATAGGTAGGTACTAGGCTATCTGCCCAAAGGTATTTATAAGCCTAGCCAGAATGTGTTGGCTTTCGCCGCCCACTTAGATTATTTCCCTGTGCCTCTGTCCAACAGAGCCATTGAAGTGATCCCTTCTGTTTCCTATGCACTCGTCAAGGTTTCTCTTGAAGAGTATTAGTGAGGAGCTCTGCCTAATGTAGATTGGGATCTTGTTCCAAAGCATGGGAAGTCTCTGGGACAGGAATCTATCCCTCCAGCACATCCTATTTATTGTTGTGGTGAGGTTTAGATCCCTAGACCGTGTGGCTTGAGGGGATATAGTTTTCTTTAGATGGGGCATGTCCATCAATTCTGGGTTGAACATGGCCTTGTATGTCAGGCAGAGATTACCTCTGAGTAGGCGATATGCAACTGAGTACAGCTGGAGTTTCTTCAGTCGAGCTGCATAAGGCATCTGCTTGAGGCCTGTGATCCTCTTGGTGAGGAACTTCTGTGTTTTTTCCAGTTGTTGCAGGTGGCTTGTAAGGTACATCCTGAATGGGGCATTGTACTCTATGATGGGTCTGCTGAGTGATGCTTAGAGGGGCCCAATGACCTCTTTCGATCTAGATGCAAACCCTTTTGTGATTAGGTGGGCCACATAGAAGGATTTTCTAACCACTTTGGCAATGTGATTATCAAAGGAGAGGTTACTATCTACTTGGGTCCCCAGATCCCTTATTACATCTTCTGTATTTAGGGGGCTACCACCTATGTGGTAGTTTGTGAGTACTTTGTTTTTTCCAAAGGGGGTGACTATGCACTTTTTGGCATTTAGCTTGAGGCCATGGTTTTGACACCAGGTATCTGTCTCAGTGAGACCCTTTTGCAGGATGTTTGTGTCAGCCAGACAGTCAATTATAGCTCCTAGTTTGTAGTTGTCTGTGAACTTGGTCAGCCATAGTCCTCCTGTGCTTACCTGTACCTCTGAGAAGTATATGCCGAACAGGAGGGGTCCTAGGACTGAGCCCTGGGGAACGCCACTTGTAACCGGTTTAGAGTCACACCTAGCTCCCGCAACTCTTACCATGTGGGTTCTGTCTGTGAGCCAATTGGCAACCCATCTTGTGACATAGGGGTTTATGTTTAGGCTGGTGAGCTTGTCTATAATACCTAAGTGGGGAATGGTGTCGAAGGCCTTTGCGAGGTCTAGGTAGGCTGTCTATAGCCTTGGTAACTGTCTCAAAGAAGTCCACCAGGTTTAGGAGGCATGATCTCCCCTTAACAAAGCCAAATAGGGTAGGGTCCAGTGTTTGGAGGTTTCCAATGTCTCTGTTAATGAGATCCATGATAATGCACTCCATAGCTTTGCAGACCAAGCTAGTCAGGGTTATAGGGTGATAGTTCCTGGGGTCTGTTGTGGCTCCACCTTTGTGGAGCGGAATAACAGTTGCTGTGTGCTACTCTGTGGGCATGTAGCCTGTGGAGAGGCTGAGTTTAAACAGTGTGTTTAGGTGAAGGGTTAGTTGATCTTTGAGCTCATGTAGGATGCAGCCTGGGACACCATCCAGTCTCATTGATCCTGTGTTTTTGGCTTTGGAGAGGGCTGTTTTAACCTGAGTGTCTGTGATTTCAGGGACACTACATTCTTCTGGTATAGTTATGGACCCTTTTGGGGGTGAGAGGGGGGGTGAAGTTTGCACTGAACCTGTCTGCCAGAATTTTGGCTATATCAGTTGGTTCAGTGTATTTTGTGCCATTCTGCACTAACTCCGATCAGATCTGAGAATTGCTACTTAGATTCTTGACATAACTAAAGAATGCCTTGTGGTTATCTTTGGAGTCCTTGGCAATTTTTCTTTCGAAGCTCGCCTTGGATGATTTTATGAGGGAATGTAGTTTCTTGCTGATACTGATCAGGGATGTCTTCCCTTTTTGGGATTTTACTCTTTTCTGTACTAGTTTCCTCCTCCTATTGTATAGCTTGTTTATGGCAGGGGTCCACCAGACTGGTTTCCTTTCCTTGGAGGAATGAGTCTTGGTTTTGTTTGGGATAGCACGATCCATGCATTCTTGTAGGTGCCCGTAGAGTGCATTAGTAAAGGATTTTGCAGCTTGGACAGCATTATCCTTTAGCATGGGGGCTTTGAAACTTCCCACCTCAGTCTTAAGTAAGGTGAAGTTTGCTTTTGAAAAGTTTTTCACAATGGTTTCTTTGACCAGGGATCGTGGCGGAATATGGATATCCAGAGTGATTAGTTTATGGTCAGATCTAACCAGTGAGGGGTTGACCTCCAGTGTGGAACACCGGTTGCTCATGTTGGTGATGACCAGATCCAGTATGTTGTCACATCTGGTGGGGGTGTTGACCAGTTGATCCAGGGCATTTGAGTTTATAAATTATAGGAAATGTTGGGCAAGGGAGTTCGTACTTGAGTAGTTCTCCCAGTTAATGTTTGGGTAATTGAAATCACCCAATATCAGGGTGTTTGGTAGGACCTTTATGTTTCCCGGTATTTCCAGGAATGTAGTCTGGGGGTCCTGGGACATGGTGGGTGATCTGTAGCAAGCTATAATTTGAATAGCAGTTTTGCCCATTGTTAGTTGCACGTGGATGATCTCTGAAGCATTGTGCTGTGCCTCTAACTTGGAGGTGTGGGTATCCTTGATGAATATGGATACCCCCCTCCCCCTTTTGTCTTTCGGTCTGGGTTTTGTGGCCGAAATGTATGGTATGAGCTGTAGCCTGGTAGTGCTGGGGTGCTCTCTGGGGCCTTAAACCAGGTTTCTGTTACTGCACATGTATCGATTTTCTCCATACTGAGGAGTGCCTCGAGTGTGTGCATTTTGAGGTTTAGACTTCTGGCATTGAGCAGCATTACCCTCAGTTTTTTGTTAGTTGTGCTATTTATGGTGGTGGGTTTATCTTTTGAGCCTTGCCTAAAAAAGGCACTATGGGGGTGGCAAGAGCCTTGGCCAGTATTCGAAAGCCTAAGGGTGACAGGTGCAAGCAGTCTCTAGTGAAGCAGCATGGCTTGTCAAGCATGTCATCCCAGGCTGACAGACACTGGATCCCCTTTGAATGACACCAGAAGCTTAGCCAATTGTTGAAATTGATAATTTTTTTCTCTATAACATGGTATCATTCTTGGTGAGGGCAGGATGCTACTCAGGGTCTGGGTCATACCGGCCTGGGCTACGTGATCAGAGAGCTCCTCTATGTCTCTTTTCATGTAGTTCAGGGAGGTATGGCTCAGGTCATTCACACCAACATGGACAATGACAAAGTCATAGTTGTACTTGTTCTGGAGTGACCTGAGTGCTTGTGTTATGTGGCGGATCCTGGCACCTGACAGACAGCTAACAGTAACCTTCTCCTTGTTTAGCCTAGTTAGTGGGACGTCAGTGTGCCTAACTATAGTCACCTATTACTAGTGTGTTGGGTATGTTATTTTGCCTTAAGGGCTGTGATTGTGTGGCACACTGGTTTTGTGAAGTATGTGTTTCATGTTTTGTGTTGGGGGGTGAAGGTTGCTTGGATGTCTGCTTTGGAGGTCTCTGTTGCTTTTGCAGATTTTTATTTAGACCCTCCGAGTATGTTTTTATGTATTTATGTGTGTTTTTTGCTGGTGCTGGTTTCATAGGTCTGTGTGAGACTGGTGGTGTGATGCAAGTAATTCCCTTCTCCTCTTGACTGCCTGGTCCAGTCTTGGGTTGAGAGAGCTTAGCCTCCAGTTTGGCTGTATAACTGCATCTCTCGCATGTATTAGTGTTTGGTGGAAGGAGGAGAGGGTTGTCTGTGTACATGAGGCAATTGTAGCATTGCATCAAAATGCCCAGATTCACCAGTTGGACTGGAGAGTACACCTGAAACTGCCCTTTGGACATGCCTGGATAGGTACAGTGAACTATTTTACTGACTGGCTGGCAAGGTCAAATAGAGAGCCTTGTCCTTCTCTACAGTATAGGGAGGTCTAGTGCTAAGGTTTATTAGTGCTTGCTATGAGTTTTGGGCTAGTGCCGTGATGAGAAGTGAATGTTTTTCTCTTGACAGTTTATCATTGCTCAATACTGTTCACTTTAGAGGGTAAAATAAAACAACTGCCAAACGTGTTTGTCAGTTTAAGTGCTGTTATTTTTCTATTTAACACTAGTGGTGCAATAAAATTATTTTTGTGCTTTAAGACTGAACTATTTTGTATACGATTCCACAGTTTTATTTTTAAATCCGCCAATGAAGAAAAAAAAAGATGAAAGAAATGTGAGTGTCTTTTTGACTAAGAACTCTTGCATACATATGATTTTAATGCTGCACTGCTTTTCAGATCACATAGCAAGACAATTGTGCAGGCTGATTCTCCTGAAGCTATTAATGGAGCATAACAGTAAAACAATTATTTCTGTTGGGGAGCTGTGTTTGACTTAAGATGACCTGAATACATTTATACTTAAGATTTGTAAGGCATGCAGAGTGTTTCCATCTCAAACTCACCAATGAATGGAGCTGTGGGCAGCAGCACAGACTCTACATGGTGCCCTATAGGGGGAAAAGTTGTACAGACCAACCACTTTGGGCATCTACTGTGGTGCACAGTATCCGCCAGCTGAGAGAATACAGATCACAGACTGCGTGCCATGACAGGGCTAGCCACTTGGTGTAAAATATGGCTCTAAGTGATTTGGTCATGTTGACTAATGTCGCCAAAATTGGTATGGGTATTTACCAGTGATAAGTGGGTTGAGGAACCGGCTTACTCTGACCTACGCCAGGGACCCATGCTAATGGTGGGAGGGGTATATGTGCCCCATTGGCCAGTGTGTGCCCACCATAAAGCCCAGCAGCATTAGGTCAATAAGCTACTGGCTGGCCAGTGTCTAGTTGCCCAGCCTGGGTTACCTGGAATAGCTCTGTTGAGCGAAAGCTGGATGTAAAACCAACCAACCTGCCAAACATGAACTGAAAATTGCTACACTTAATGTAGGCTCACTGACAGGATGCAGCTTGGAAGTGGATAGCATGATGATATGGAGGAGGCCGGACATCCTATGTATCCAGGAGACAAGATGGAAGGACAGTGCAGCAAAGTCACTTGGCTTGGGATCCAGAGTCTATTACTCAGGTGGAGGGCAGGCTAAAATGGTGTAGGAATTGTGGTGAAAGAGAGGCTTCAGAAGCCAGTAAGGGATATCATCAGAATTAATGACAGACTCATGGCAGTCAAACTCCAGTGTAATGGTAGGGCAGTATTCATAATATCAGCCTATGCCCCACAGCAGGGTTGTGATAGTGAGGAAAAGAGTGCATTCAGACAGCAGTTGCAGGACCTACTAGATAAAGCAGGACAACATGAATTGGTGTTGATAATGGGTGACTTGAATGCACATATCTGGACAGACAGAACAGGATATGAGGACTGCCTGTGTCCAAATGGGTGTGGCAACAGGAATAAAGAAGAAGAAGCCATTCTAGACTTCTGTCTGGCAAATGGCTTGATAGTAGCCAACACATGGTTCAGAAAGAGAGACAGTCACAAGCTCACATACAAGAGTAGTCAACACGCAATTCAGGTAGACGTCATCCTAGTAAGGAAAAGGCACTGGGGCAGAATCCATGATTGCAAAGTCATCCCTAGTAAAACAGTGGGCCCACATCATAAACCACTAGTTGCCACAATCAGCTGCAAGCAGTGGTCAGAGAAAGGTCTAAGGTCAACAGAAACCAGCCTGAAGACCTGGAAATTGACTGGAGAGAAAGTAAAACAGTTCAAGGAATTACTCTGGGCTCTAGCACCCCAAGAAGAAGAGGAGATAGGTGGAATTGAAGAAGAATGGCAGCGCCTAAAAACAGCATGTGTTAGGACTACAGAAAAGATACGTGGCTGAGCCAGGTATGGAAATAAGGTACATAAGGAAAGCTGGTGGTGGAATGCAGAAGTCCAGAAAGTCATCAAAAGAAAAAAGGAATGCAGGAAGAAGTGGGAGACAGAAAAGACTGACCAGGCTAGGAAAGACTACTGGTTGACTAACAAATAAGCTAAGAAAGAATTTGCAATAGAAAAGAATAGGGCTTCGGAGGCACTGCACCAACTTCTGAAAAGTGACTCAGTAAGGACCCCAAAGAAACTATATCAGGTTTAAAGGCAAAGACAGAAAGATAAAGAAGATAGTCAGAGACATTTCATAAGGGATTCCAGCAACAACCTGCTCACCAGCCAAGAGGACATCAAAGGCAGATGGAAGGAGTATTTCCAGCAGCTTCTGAATGAAGAAAACCCCACAGAAGCTGTACTTCCCCAGAAACAGTCTATGATGAGAAAAGAAGAGGAGCCCACCCTAGAAGAAGTAAGAACAGCACTAAGGAAGATGAAGTCAGGGAAAGCAGCAGGCTGAGATAAGGAAACAGCAGATATGATAAAGATGCTGGGTGAGATATGGGAGAAATGGCTCCTGAGGGTACTATTAGCAGTGTGGAGAGAAAGGTGTATCACAGATGACTGGAGAATAAGCATACTCATGCCAATGTACAAGAACAAAGGGGACATCCACAACTATGGGCAGTACAGAGGCATCCATCTCCTATCACATTGCATGAAAGTTCTGGAGAGGGAGGGTGATTGATAAACGGATATGCAGAGTAGTAGAATGTAAGATGGGAGATGAGCAGTTTGGATTCAGATCAGGATGCAGCACAATTGACCCGATGTTTGCAGTGAGACAGATACTTAAGAAGAAGCTAGAGATGATTAGAGAGTCCAAATGGGCATTCCTAGACTTGTTGAAAGCATATGACGAGGTCCCAAGAAAGCTGATCTGGGCAGTCCTGTGGTGGTGGTTTGAAATCCCAGAAACATTGGTAGAATTAGTGCAGGTTATGTATAAGGACCCAATGACTCAAGTATGGACAGTGTTCGGCCTCACAGAGGGGTTCCCAGTGGGTGTGGGTGTACATAAGGGTACAGCTCTGAGCCCACTGCTGTTCATACTGGTGATGGACTACATTAGCAAACAGGTTGGAGGGGACGGATCAACAAAGCTGCTATATGCAGATGATGTGGCAGTACAGGCAGACTATGAGCTAAAACTACAGCAAAGGATAGGAAAATGGATGCAAATCTGAAGGCACATGGGATGAAACTAAGCACATATAAGATAAGTAATGGCAGCAAATTGGGGAAATCAGAAAAAGCTGAGAATAGAGATAGAAGAGAAGATAGTGGAACAGGTAAACAGCTTCAAGTATCTGGGAAGAGTAGTTGAGGAGAAGGGTAGTCTGAATGAAGAGGTCAAAGCTAGAATCAGTGGGGCTGCAGCCAACTGGCATACAGTATCAGGTGTAGTCTATGACAGAAGAATGCCAAATAAGCTAAAAAGTAAGGTGTACAAGACAGTGGTGTGACCAGTACTACTGTATGGTACAGAAACCTGGGCAGTAAAGGCAGAACAGTTGAAGAAGCTAGAGGTGATGGAAATTAAGTGCCTGAGAAGGGTGATATGATGCACACTGTGGGACAGACGAAGAAATGAGGGCATAAGAGCAGAAGCCAAAGTAGCTCCAATTGCAGAAAAAGATTAAAGAGAACAGATTACAGTGGTTTGAGCACATGTGTAGAAAAACAGAAGACAATCTGGTGAGGAAGGTTTGGGACAGAGAGGAAGAAGCAAGAGGAAGTGAGGACATCCAGCAAAGAGGTGGATGGATTGTGTGAAAGAAGATCTGTGACAGTCAGGCATGAGTGTTGAAGAAGGCAGGAATGTGGCACTGAATCGAGAGAGTTGGGGAAAGTTAACACAACACCCCAACCCCATGTAGAAAATGGGAAAAAGGGGGCTGATGATGGTGATGATTGGTAAGACATCAAAACTGTACAAAATATATAAAAAGTCATCTTTGTAATAAGCTGTAGGTAGAAAACACACAAATAAATGCAGGACAAATCAGTATCCAAAGGCTCTAGCTCCAACGAGCTAGAGCAATCCAATAACAAATTCAAGTGGTACGACAGGAACAGCAGAAATCAAGTCCACCATGAAGGAATGAATAAAAAAATGTTTATTAAGCACTGCACACACTCAAATAAACACATTGGCATTTATCACCATGTTTTCATCCACAGAAACGGACTTCATCAGATAAAACATATTAAACTAAACCAAACCCTTAAATACCCTCATAGCCAGCTATTTAACTAATCAATTAAACAATTTAAAGGGAAAAATACATACAAAAATATGAATATCAAATATGTACAAGCCTCCATGACCATAAATATAAAGGTAGGAGATGGAATTGCCAACTATGACCTGAGAACACTTCAGCAAGAACTTACGGTACTATTATATCTATTATTCACTAGGTCATATAAATATGGACAAATTCCTCAAGATTGGAGACATGCACCTATTAAACCTGTTTGTAAGGGAAAGAGGTACAGGGCAAACCCAGAGTCATATAAACCCTTAAGTCTACTTTCATGTTATGGAAAAATAATGGAGAAGGTAATATTGGATAAGTTATTGTCAGAACTGGATAGGTTGGGATTTGAAACCATATATCAGCATGCATATGTTGAAAATAGATCTATTACCACCTGTAACATGATGTTCCATAACAATATAATAACAGCCATGAATGAAAAATTGTGCTGTGATGCAATTTATATAGATTTAACTTCAGCATTTGACAGGGTCATGCACAAAAACTTTGGCCAATAAAAATAGTACAACTGGGTATTGATGTACTCTTGATCAGATGGATAGCTGCATGGCTTACAAGTAGGACATGGCAAGTATCATACAGCAACTGGACAGGTGAAATCCTTCGTTACAGTCAGGGTGTCCCACAGAGTGCCATGCCTTACTTGTTTAGATTGTATCTTTCAGACCTAACTTTTTCATCTGAGATGTTCTACTGTCTATATGCAGATGACCTGAAATTGGGTAAACTGATTGCATGTGTTACAGATAACTAAGGCATGTCTGCAAAATAACTTGACTAAATTCACCATTTGGGCACAAGAGAATAATATGCTGATAAATAACTCAAAAACTAAGCATATAAGATTTGGGAGACAAACTGAAAGATGAATATTTAATACAGCACATAGTGATTGAAACTGTAGACTCATTTAAGGACCTGGGTATATGGGTAGATTCAGCTATGAGTTTTTCTAATCATATCAACCAATTGTTTAATGATAGTCATAGAACCATAGGTTGTATAAAAAGATTTATAAAGTCTAGAAAATTAAAAGTGATGAAGTCATTGTTTGTTAGTTACATTAGACCCAAACTCGAGTATGGAATAACAATATGGAAACCCTATAAGAAAGCAAGCATGAGTTAACTGGAAAAAGTACAGCAGAAATATACCAAGGGCATTCATGGATGTGAAAATTTAAATTATTATGAAAGACTAAAATATCTGAACTTGTACAGTGTCTCATAGATATTTAAGAGGAAATCTTATTCAGGTATATAGGACATTTAGGGACAACTACCTCAGGGAATGTTTGAGGTTATCAAAAAATACTAGAGAATCATCAGACAACCTATGTAGAAGATTCTATAGGAATGAGAAGTGTACTAATTGGTTCTCTGACAGAGTAGTTGATGCATGGAACAGACTACTAAATTACATTAAAGCAAGTACTTGTTAGATATTTTTAAGAGCAGCCTGGACACTTATTATGGGAACATGTGTTTTGGTGTATTGGCAAGCCAAAAGGGCTTTAATGCCCGTGCTTGAAATATATTTGTATGTATGTATGTATGTATGCATGTATAAATACAGTTTTTTTAAAAAAACAACCAATTACAAAACACAAAACAGTCATAAAAGGCCTTGTTATGTATAAAACCCACTATGCCTTGATGAACATATATCAAATAAAAATACAAAAAATATGTAGATGAATAAACCAGGGTCTAGAGTGTTAGAAAATTGCTAAAAGATTGAATGTAAAACCCATCTATATGAAAATTACAAAAACCTGTAAAAATAAAAAAATCCATTTAGATCATAAATAATAAATAAATTAATGAATTTAAAAAATTAATGAGCTATATTTTAATATTATAACCTAGCTGACCTAAGCTTCAACACCGAGACAATAGATACATGTTCATTTAACCCAGGATTTCTACTAGCCTCTAGAATAATTTGCCAACAGATTTCTCTGTATTCAGTCCTGGTCTCCCATGGCCCACCCCAAGGATCCCTTAAAATCTCTTCTAACACAAAGAATGTTAAAAAGGCTTGGGCACACTTTGTGGCATGTTTGTACAGCGGATTATTTTCATCCTTCCTAGACATAGCATACAAATGTTCATATAGTCGCTTCTTTAGCTTGCACTCAGTTTTCACCACATAAAATGCCTCACATTTTCTACACTGAGCAAGATATATAACCCACATACTATTACAATTTGAAAAGGTTCTGGCTAGAATATACCTATCACATTCTTTCACATAAACTGATTCAGAGTTAAGAATATATGGACACTGAGTGCAAGTCCCATAGTTAAAAGTGCCTGCCTTTTTGCTATTAGAACTCTTCACTCTATTTCCCTTTCCTAAAATATGTTTGATGTTATTACCTTTCCTAAAAAAAAATTAATAGGAATCCTAAAAATCACTTCCAAATCAGAAAAATCAGTGAAGGTAGTCCACATATGTTTGATGTTATTACCTTTCCTAAAAACAAAATTAATAGGAATCCTAAAAATCACTTCCAAATCAGAAAAATCAGTGAAGGTAGTCCACATATGTTTGATGTTATTACCTTTCCTAAAAACAAAATTAATAGAAATCCTAAAAATCACTTCCAAATCTGAAAAATCAGTGAAGGTAGTCCAAATATGTTTGATGTTATTACCTTACCTAAAAACAAAATTAATAGGAATCCTAAAAATCACTTCCAAATCTGAAAAATCAGTGAAGGTAGTCCAATTTTTCGTAACAACCCTCTTAAGTAGGTTTACATTACTGTTACAATTCAAAATCAAGGCTCCTGAATAATTATCATTCCCATACTCGGTACAGATATTATTCATATTTCCTTCACTAATAGGTTGTTGGCCATACTGTAAAATGGCATTGCCATTCCCCAAGATTGGACTAAAGTTCTTCTTCCTAGCATCCTTTACTTCCTTAATAACATCCTCAACCAACTGCCTGGGATAGCTCCTTTCAATAAACAAGATTTTTAAAAATTCATATTCTTTGTGAAAATCCTGTTCATCCGAGGTCATCCTAGATACTCTGATGAACTGTCCTTTGACTATACTCCTCTTTTGTTTGAAGGGTGGGCACTTGTATAAAATAAATAAGAATTAGAAAATGTTTTCTTACTGTAAATCATGGATTTAAAACCCAGTGGGTCAGCTTTATAAATACTAATGTCTAAACAGTTTAAAACTTGCTTTCCTTGTAGTACGATGATTCTAGTTTAACTAATTAATTCATTCAGTTATACATACATATGCGCACACATACATACATACATGCAGTTGATATTAGGATAAGAACACTGGGCTACAAACCCTTTTCGGGGATGAGCCAGGTTTAAGAGACATTCACACATGCAGATATAATCACAAGAAGAAAACAATAGATTTGTACTCACAATATAATGAAATGGGCATTCATGAAATAAGAAATGTACACATAACTAACAAAAACTATTTCAAGACTATAAAGTCAAAATTGCAGTTACGTGAAATTGCATAATATTGAATGTGGAAATGTCGAATCCACCATTGTGTTGCCACATTCGTGACGTGTGGTGTGGTTTGTGGATTTAGCTGGTGATTCAGGTAAGTGGTGTTCCTGTAAGGGTATTGGGTAGGGATTTTAGTGTGTGAAAATATGTGTAGTGGTGGGTTTTATGTGTTTGTGTATTTAGTGCACCCTCGGGGTTAGTATATATAAGTAGCGGGGGTGTGCAGGAGGGCTTGCCATATATACATATGTCTTCATATATGGATCCCTATCAGTTTTCAGAAACTTGAAATTTATATGGTCGTGACCATATGATCACGTTTTTGAAAACTCAAAGCTTTTGAATGGAGATTGTGGTACAGTCAGGACTGGAAAATTTACCTTTTTCTTCACTGTAGTGGACTTTTCGGAGTTGTTAATTATAATTTGCAGGGTTTTGTGAGGGTGATAAATGTAAAAAAAAAAGTAGATTTTTCTGTTTTTGTAGTTTTTTTTTATGTTTGCGTTTTCTGAAACTCGATCATCTGGTCTCATCGGTATGAATTTCAAGTTTCTGAAAATTCGATCATCTGACGTAGATCCGCATATATATATATATATATATATATATATATATATATATATATATATATATATAAATATAAAATCGACTTACAAAACGGTGAGCCCACATCAGCAAAACCATAGATAACCGAAAACTCACAATCATGAAACCCGGGACATTGAACTATACAAGGAAGCAGAAGTCCGGTTTTGAACATTTCTCCAATTAAACACAGCTCAAAGTAAATAACTGCCAGTGGTTTTGCAGGAGGGCCAAGCACCCCAGCACCCCCCACGTGGGAGGCCCTCCATGCCCCCCTAAATTATATGCACCAACTCTGAGATCCCACTACAATGAGATAATGGTAAATTTCCCGATCCTTACTGTACCGCAATCTTCATTTCAAACCACTGATAGTTATTGTAGGCTGTGTTTAACAGGAGAAATGTTCCTTTAAGTTAAAACTGGACTTCTGCTGCCTTGTATAGTTCAATGTTCCAGGTTTCATAATCGTGAGTTTTTGGTTATCTGGGGTTTTGTCTATGTGGTCTCGCTGTTTTGTAAATTGATTATATGGGTCTTTGATATTTTGAAGTAGACTTATATATATATATATATATATATATATATATATATATATATTTATATGTGTGTGTGTGTGTGTGTGTGTGTGTGCATGTGTGTGTGTGTGTGTGTGTGTGTGTGTGTGTGTGTGTGCATGCGCATGTGTGTGTGTGTGTGTGTGTGTGTGTGTGTGTGTGTGTGTGTGTGTGTGTGTGTGTGTGTGTGCATGTGTGTATATAGTCCAAGAGAAGAACACACCAAACCTGTGTATTTTGAGCACTTTCGTTTCTTTCATTTTTTTCTGATGAAGTTCTATAAATAAAAGGAATGAAAGCACTCAAAATACACCATTTCAGCATGTTCTTCTCTTGGACCACTCAGATTTCTATTTCTGCACTTTTTATTCTTCCTTTTCTTCAGCTATATATATATATATATATATATATATATATATATATATATATATAACATTTTTTTTCTCATTTTGTTCTACAGGGTATCTGGGTATATCAACTGTTGCAGTTTCTCTCTGTTCAATCTGACTCTTCTATCATCTTCAACAGTTATGCCTTATTGTTGCAGGTGTTCTCTCGCTCAGTCCATCCATGTATTTGTTGGAGACCCACATTTCCTCTTGCCTTCTTCCTGTCCGTCTGGAATCTTCACCAGACTGTCTTCTGCTTTCCTGCATATGCGCCCAGGCCACTATAATCTATTTCCTTTGACCTTCTCTGCAACTGGAGCTACTTGTGCTTCTACTCTGATGCCATGATTGCTTCATCTGTCCCACACTGTGCATCCTACCACCTGTCTCAGGTACTTTATCTCCATCACTTCTAGCTTCCTCAATTGATCTGTCTTCACTGCCCTGGCTTCAGTACCATACAGCAGTACTGGTTGCATCTCTGTTTTATATACCTTAGTTTTCAACTTTTTTGCATTCTTCTGTCACATACTATCCCCTGACAATCTATACCAGAGGCTGCAACCCCTCTTATTCTAGCTTTGTCCTCCTTATTCAGACTTCCCTTTTCATCAACCACCTCTCTTAGATACTCAAAGCTGTTCACCCATTCCACTCTATCTATTTCTCTCAATTTTCACCACTTCTTATTTCCCCCATTTGCTGCCATCACAACTGTCTTATCTGTATTCAGTTTTTATCATTTGCTGAAGTTCCTGTTTAGAATCTGCCTGTAATGCCACATTGTCTGCATACCACAACTTTCTTGATCTTTCATCTTTGACCTGTTTGCTAATGCAGTACATCACCAATAAAAACAGCAGTGGGCTCAGAGCTGAACCCTGATGTACACCCTCTCCAATTGGGAACACCTCTGTGAGTCTGATCACTGTTCGTACTTGTATCATTGTATCCTTGTACTTAGTCTGCACTAATTCTATCAATGTTTCTGGAACTTTAATTATCACAGGACTATCCAAATAATTTTTTTGATGACTTGCCATATGCTTTCTCCAAATCTAGGAATGCCCAATTGGACTATTTCCTCATCTCTGTCTCACTGAAAACATTGGGCTGATTTTGTGCATCCTGATCTGAATCCAAACTGCTCATCTCCTGTCTTTCTTTCTACTAATCTGCAGATTCATTTATCAATTGCCCTCTCCAGATCTTTCATGCAGTGTTTCAGAAGACTGATGCCAATATACTGCCCACAGTTGTGAATGTCCCCATTGATCTTGTACTCTGGCACAAAAATGCTTATTCTCCAGTCATCTGGGATATGCATTTCTCTCCATTGTGCTGTGAGTACCCACTGCAGCCATTTCTCTCCCACCTCACTTAACATTTCTTCATAGCTGCTGTGACCACTCTGGACCTGCTGCTTTCCTTGACTTCACTTTGCTTAGTGCTCTTCCTACTTTTTTTGTAGGGTGAACTCCTTTTCTACTTTCATTGTAGACTGTGTCTGAGGAAGTACAACTCATGTGGGTTTTTTTCATTCAGTAGCTGCTGAAAGTTCTCTTTCCATCTGACTTTGATACCTTGTGGACTGATGAGCAGGTTTTTGCTAGCATGATGACTATTTTCTGTATCTTTATGTCTTTGCTTTGCAACCTGAAAGAGTTTTTTTGTGCAATCTACTGTCTCATTTTCCAGAAGATGGCACAGTTCCTTTGATGCCTTGTTGTTTGCTATTTCTACTGCTGTCTTAGCCTCCTTTTTAGCCAACCAGTATTCCTTCTTAGTCTGGTCTGTCTTTTCTATCTCCCACATTATCCTGCACCCCTTTATTTGATGATTTTCAGGCCTTCTGCATTCAACCACCAGTTTTCCTTATGTATCTTATTTCCATATCTGTCGCCACCACATATTTGTTCTATAGTCCTCACAGGTGCTGTTTTATGACACTGCCTTTCTACTTCAACCCCATCTGTTTCCTCTTCTTCTTGAGGTGCTAGAGCACAGAGTATATCCTTGAGCTCTTGAACCTTCTCTTCAATCAACTTCCAGATCTTCAGCCTGGTCTCTGTTGACCTTAGAGACTTCTCTGACCTCTGTTTTGTGGTAACCATTGGTTTATTCTGTTGGTTGACTATTTTGCTGGGGGTGACTATGCAATAACTGATTCTGTACCAGTGCCCTTTCCTTACTAGGAGGAAGTCTACTTGATTTGCATGTTGGCCACTCTTGTAAGTGATCTTTTGACTCTCCCTCTTGCTGAACAATGTGGTGACCACCATCAAGCCATTTACCAGACAGAAGTCTTAAATGGACTCTCCTTCTATATTCCTTTTGCTGCACACAGGTGGACCAAGGCAGCCCTTACAGCTTATTCTCTCGGTCCCAATATGCGCATTCAGGTCCCCCATTATCAACACCAATTCATGTTGTCCTGCTTTATCTAGTAGGTCCTGCAACTGCTTGCTGAATATACTCTTTTTATATCTATCACAACCTTGCTCTGGGGCATAAGCTGAGATCATGAATAGTGCCTTATCCTTACACTGGAGTTTGACTGTCATGAGTCTTTCAATAATTCTGATTACATCCCTTATTGTAAGCCTCTCTCTGACCACAATTCTCACACCACACTCTTTCTAGTTTTTTCCTCCTCTGAGTAATATATTCTAGATCCAAAACCACTTTTGCTTCTGGATACAGACAATGTCCAGCCTCCTCCATTCTGGAAGTGACCCTATACTGAGTACAACAATCATGAACTCTTATTTGGCAGATTGATTGGGTTACCCCAGTTAACCCAAGCTGGACAACTGGATACCAGTTAGGCAGTTTCTTATTGACCCATGGCTTCTGGGCTTTATGGCAGGCATACACTAATCAATAGGGGCACATCAATACCTCTCACCATTAGCATGGTTCCCTGGCATAGGTTAGGTCCTTAAACCATATGTCCATTTTTGGTGACATTAGTCAATATGATCAAATCATCTAGACCCAGTTTTAATGCTGTTGAGTGGCTAGCCCTGACACAGCACATGGTCTGCATTATCCTATCTAGGATGATAATGTGCACCACAGTTGATGCCCAAAGCAGTTGGTATACACAACTCTCCCCCCAATAGCCACTAACCAGAGTCTGTGCCACTGACCATGCGGGAGTTTGAGGTGGAAGCACCCAGCATGTTTTTTTCAAGGTGGGAAGACCCACACAGAGACACAGCGAGAACATGCAAACTCCACACACAGGCATTGGCTAGAATTTAGGACTGAACCTTATACCTTGTGCATGGGAGGCAAAGACATTAACCATTATGCCAAATGTGTCTGGATTAACAAGGCTAGAATTGTACCTTATTGTCTTTCTCCCTTCCAAACACCTTGGTGATGACTACATCTCTGCCAGAACACCTCAACATACTGAGCAGTTTTGAGGACCTCTCAAATGTGGAAAAGTTTAGGTTATCTGTCATTGGACAGGTTACAGTACAGGCCCATAATCACATCACTACAGCAGTCCCCTCAACCACATGAGTTGGCTCATTATCACACGAACAAACTCCAAAACAGAGATCCACAGAATAATGAAAGTAGGCTTCTCTTTAAAATTCAAGATGGAAAAATAGAAAACTCATTATAATAACATCAAAGGTCACTGAAATGCAAGGATCACATCTCCACACATATCCCTCCTAATTATATCTACTAACATAAAGGTCATTGTGATTCACACTAGGGGAAAACTCTGATGTACAGCAACTTCAGGCTTACTATATAGTCTCCCACATTTGATACAGCAGTCTTGCAGTTCTGTGGTTCAGAATTTTGTGTCTCACAAGAGGCCCCCAACTGATTTGAACTTCACCTCTCCTATTACTCTTGCATACTGTGTGAGCTGTCACAATAGCAAAAGCTATGACCATGGTCTTGTCCAAGCTATTCCCTTCCTTCATGCTCTAGATAAATATAGGAAATAAAGATGATGGTGGTCTCCTTATTAAGAAAGTGATAACTCATTTCCTACTACCATGCCTTACTGCACACATGAGGGAGCTTCAGTAAATGATTAATAAGTGTTTGAAGGGTGGGAGACCTCATGGGTTTTATAAAAAGCTAATTTATTTCAAGGTAGCTAATGGAGATGGAGAATATCAGTGCTGTAACAATTTGAAAGGACCTTTTCCTTATAAAGTATATTTACCTTCAAAAATTAACATACATGGATTTGGCGAAGGCAACAATAGATACCCTTCTTCATATCAGCTACATTAAATTTTAAGAACTGCAATATCTGCATGAAGACTGACTACATTTGTCTTGCTTGCAGGAGCTTGTGGAAATTATAATGATAATATAAGATGTTTCCAACATATCTGTCAACTTCTTAGCACAAGAATTCTGGAGAAAGCCAAAACTTCTGGGGTAACAGAGGTCCAAAATAAGGAATAGACTTTAAATATTGCTATTATAAAATTACGAAGGATGCTAAAATAGCAAGTCTTGCAGTAGCATGCATTTTCTGAAGAATATGAAGTCTGAAACTTAAAATGCCTGTCATTACTTGATGACTTCAGTCATTAATGATTTGCCAGGATACCACACATTTTATGGGGAATGGACCAAAATATAAGACAAAAACCCTAGATTTTTGGGTGGTATGGTTCCCACATTCCTGCACCCAAACCAAATGGACAAGGTCAGAGCCTTATGTCTGCATCAGGTGAGAATCGGTTACCCCATATAAGATTTAGCAAGTTTCGTTGTACACAACTGAATGTGATTATAAAGATGTTGGGCAGGATTCACAAAGCCTCCGTATAAGAGTTAGCAAGTCTTACACGGAGGCTGCAGTTAAATGGGGTGATGTCAGCATGCCATGCATATTCATGAGGGCATGCTGAATCACACCCTAGGCTAACATGGTCCATGTAGCACAGCAGGGGGCGTGTCCGCATGGCGAGTCCTGCAAAGGGACACGCCCCCAGAAGAATCACAGTCCTGAAAGGAAACTCCCACGAGCGAGTCCACGGAAATGTCAAGAAACATAACACCACACATGCCCCCACAGACTATAAACCCAACTGAAATGTAAAACGTAAAAATGAACAGTTTAATTTTTTTTTATAATTTCAAAAATGTTTGCCCAGAATTGCACTCATTTGCACGGGTGTGCCCTTTGCTCAGCCACAGTTAGCAGTCATTGAAAAAGCATATAAGATCTAAATATGCAAATTAAGCCAAGTAGCAATAGCGTAGCGGTAGAGACATCGGCCAAAGAGGAGGTAGTCATGGTTCGAGCCCCAACAACATCATTTTTTATTTTTATTGAAATAAGCATGAAACAATCCCCTGACATATATATATATATATATATATATATATATATATATATATATATATAGATATATATATAGATATATAAAACTATAATTTAAGTAAAATGCAATGAAATGGGCCATGTTTTAATGAAGAAATCTGACACAATAAAAAAAAATATTTTATAAGTGCCCATAGCTGAGCAGCGCTCTAACAAGCTGAGTATGTTTGCCAGTAGGTGACCAGAGGTTTAACAGGTGTAATATGAGTGCCCGGAGTTGAGCAGCTTTTTAACACACTGAAACTGTGTGCCCGTAGTTGCGCAACATTTCTCATAGCGTAATATGCATGCTCATAGCCAAATAACGCATTAACCAGCCTAACTCATTTGCGTGGAGCTTTGCAGCGCGCCAACCAGCTTACCGGCGGGCAACTTTGAGCAACCTGTATCAAAACCGCCTTTAAACAGACACACCTCCTAGCCTGTCTAGACAGTAGTAAAATAAAAAAAAAAAAGCAATGCCCAGGCTCGAACCCAGGATACTGTGCATCAAAGTACTGAACCACTAAGCCATGACAGCTGTACTGAAAAATGCAGTATTAGCATATATATAGGAATGAATGGAAATAAAAGCATGACAAAGCAGGTTTTTTTAAGCTGATACAATTCCAAAATGGCCAATCACAGATAAGTGCTGGAAAAACGGCATATATAAGCCCCATAGGTGGGAATACACAGCATAACTGATTGTGGAAATTATTTGCAGTCAGGATGGCAGGTGTAGGAGAGGGTAGTCACTTCCGAGCACAGAGGTGGGGTGTTGAGGAGTCCAAATACATGGTTTGGCTCCTAGTCCACGATCATGAGGCTCAACTCATGCAGGGCCAGGTTCTGTGGGGAGCGTACAAGGCAGAGGCGTGGAACCGGTTGGCACATGATCTCACCAGTGCCACAGGCATACCAAGGACTGGTGAATAGGTCCGTCACCACCATGCGGACCCAAAGAGATGAAAACAGGACCAACTGAACCGTTGGATCCAAGAGGCCCGGCAAATGCCCAATGCCCCACTACTGAGTAAGTATCCATGTAATTATGTATGTAAGGAATTATCCTAGCTGATATTATGGAGATGTATGTTCCAATATTACTTCATTTATATTACAGCTGCAGGTGTGCGTTCTGCGAATCGGCGAGCCTATGATGATTAGGCTGCAGCGGTTGCACCACCAGGCAGGTTAGTAATTATTTTTCTGTAATTGTTATACAATATAAGTGAGACAGCTTGTAAAAGAGTTCAGTGTAGTTACATATTAATAAAGTTCAAATAACACTAGAAGAAAGATTCTGCTAGTACTGTATGATTAGATAAGTGATGCAGCCTGTAATCCAGAAATAAAAATTAAACAAGTCTGAAATAGAGATTTCCCACCTGTATTGTAATATCAGATAACCTGCTGCAGCCTGAAAATTAGTGGTAAACAAGCTAAAGACAATAGACGTGTCAAATACATCCCCTTTGAAAATCTGCCACATGAAACAAGTGAGTCTGTTGGAAAGGATTGTTGTAACCAAGTATGACATGTTAATTATGCCTAGAATAAAGTATCATCTTGAATTGTAAAAATAAAACAAGTGAGAGTGTGAGAAAGAGGTATGAATCGACCAAGAAAGCTGTTATAACTTCTGAATAAAGTATACTGCAGTCAGTACATAATGAAATGAATGAGACAGCCACAACCAAACAGTGAAATGTTTGAAATAAAGTACTGAAGCTGGAATGTGTCTGTCCCACAATTTGGATATGTTGCTGTACCCTTGCAATATGGAGATAGTATGGTTGTATGAAATAATGAACATCCATAGTTGTCTAGAGCCATATAAATCAAATGCAGCAGGATGCTGTATCTGAACACAGCCAGATATGAATGTGTATGAATAAAAATGCAATGTATATTAATGTAGCAGTAACAGTCCCATCACCAACATTCCTAAGGTTACATATAGGAAACTGTACTAAGACCTGTAGGGTATATATATCTGCAGCTACTAGAGATGTACAGCATATGTATAGGTAGTTGAAGTTGTTAATGAAATATTTCTTCACCCTACCGTATATTCACAAATAATGCCATTCCACAACAAACTGGGTATGTGTATTCACAATTAATTCCTATGGACATTTGTCCTGTTGGTTCAAACATATTTGCACTTACGTTGCTGCATGTGCCCTGTTCACATATCCAAACCTGATGGCCTGTTGCCATCAATCAACCCTGCATGCTGTTGGATTGTGTACTGTTGTTCAAAATATGCATGTGTTATGCTTGCTGTTCAATGTTTGGAATTCATGGGTGTTTGGTTAATGGGAATACTGATGCATGCTGTTACAACTAATTTTGAATGGTATTGTTTGTTACTCACCCAAAATGTCATAAAATATTGCTAAACATAGGACAACAGGGAAGGCAGGTTCCAGCGGACCCACCTCTCCCACCTCAGCTGCCGAGTGCACCTGGCACTAGTGCCCAGGCAGGAACCTCCTCTGGTGGCCCTGTGCCACCTTTGGGTGGAAGTGCTGCAGGGGATGGGTTTCGTCCACTCACCCTCCAAACTCTGTGGTGCGTAGCGAGATCAGGCATTCTGTGCTTGACACCCTACACCAGCTTGAGGCTCAGGTGGAGCAACTTACGGGTGTGCCTGCTGCCTGTCCTACACAGCCCCCAGCACTGCCCCATCCTGGGCTGTGAAGGCACAGTGGCAACTGCCCATGGGTGGGGATCTCAGTTCCACTGTTGCCATCTGTGGGCTCATGGGCTCGCGATATCCAAACATCCATCCCCGTCAATTGTGTTTCCCCCCACATGTGTCATACTCCGCCCCTGTATGCATCTTGTTTGTCTTGTCTGTTAACCTCCCCTACCTACCTCCCCAAATATACCTACTTCCTGTACCTCACATTCCACTCTCACCTGAAAAAAAAAATAAAAAAGGGCACTCTGTTCCCACAAAAAAATTACACCCCATACATAGCTGCCCATTTTGCAGACATGTCTGCTGTACATGTGAACTGGTAATTACAATTGGCTGTACAACATATTTTGTTGTCCTCACCCCTCTCTCAGGGGTGGAAGGTTTCAAATTTCACACCAAATTACAGACATATCCACAGCTGTTGCTGATAAAGGAATGGGCAGCTATGGGCCTTTCCTACATCCTTCCTGTAAATCCTGAGCTTGTTTTCCTACTGTCCTACCCTCTTTGTGCCCCCTTTTTCACCACTTTCCTATCTCCCCATTTTCTTTTCTTTCAAAGAAATTAGAGCGGGTGTGCGTAAGAGTAAGCACTTTGAAGCAGTTGTAAGCGGGTGTGCGCTTGTGTGCGCTTAGCTAAGCGTGTGTGCGTGAAGCTAAGCGACAGTGCGCATGCGTGAGCTCCACGCAAACCAGCGCTAACCTGCTTACAACTGCTTAAAAGTGCCTTAGTCACTCTGAATGAAAAGGCCTGTAGTCTGCTCAGCAGCAAAATTAAATTCCTCTGTCAGTCTCGAACCGAGGACCTTGGAAACACTAGTCTGCATGACTTACCACTAAGCCATGACTGATATACAAGAATTTTGTGCTGAAAGCAATATATCATGAAATAGTAGGACTGAATGTAAAGGGAATATAAGAAGGCTATTACACAGCTTTTCTTGTATCTTTAGTGGCAATTCTTGTGGATTTGTATAACATTAGTGTGAGAAGAGAAACAGCCATGCTAGTCGGTAGCTAGTAGGTAATAATGTGACAGTAGCACCTTGCAAACCACTCACACTATCAGAGCAGGATAAACACTGCCATATTTGAATAGGTAAGAGGCCAGACCTTGCAACTGTGACTGATTTACAGGGATGTCTCTGATTTGAAAACAAATGTTAACTGTGCCCCACTGGCTCCCTGTGAAATGTACTAACAGTAGGCAGAAAGGTGTTTTATCCCACTTAATGGTAACTGTCAATTACTGAAAGTATGCACTACTTGCATGTCAGAAATGGTGTAGTAATACATATGCTCAAAATACCCCACAGTCACAACTGCAGAATATCTGAAATATATCACGGGTGTATCCCACTAATATGTACCATTCCCTGAGGCTGATAAAAGATACACCTGAGAGTATCTGAGGCCTGCAAGTGTCACAAACTCACAGGCATATCATTCTGTCTGCTGTCACACACTCTGTGAATAGCTGTAGAGTAGCTTCCACAAGCACACCCACATGTAGGTGTACAACCCACAAATATCAAAGGATGTATCCAACTAATAAAATAAGGATGGTATAGCAGTTTACAAGCGCTGCATGTGCCTGCTATCCATAACTGTTAGTACAAAGTACAAGGCCCCACTACTGCTCAGCAGCAAAATAAAATACCCTTGTAGGTGTCAAGCCCCACAGCTTGGCCAGACCAGACTGCATGCAGTACCACCAAACCACAACAAACATATAAGGAATTGCTGCTGAAAGAAATATAGCAAGCATTACAAGATGTGAATGTAAATGGAAAATAGGAAAGCCATAGCAACACATTTCAGTAAAGACACCTAGCAGGCATTCAAGGAGTGAATGTAAAGGCCAAATAGTGAAGCCATAGCAACAAATTGCAAGAGCCACTGCTGTATACCAGTTAATCCACAAGTCCCACAGGAAAGCACATACTCCCATTTAAACAGTATTAGTATTATTAGGTGTCAGTTAACATACACACTGAGAAGAATAAACTGGAGGAAGCAATAGTCAGGTTTCAGTACAACATGCATTTTAGTGCCTACAACACAGCCTGAAATATGAGAGACATACCAACCTTTACACTCACAGAACAGTGTCCACAGCATACCAGCATGGTCCCCACCTTGAAAATCTGAAAGGGCTACGCCTACCTAACCTAACATTTTATAGCACTGTCCTAAAATCACAGTGAGAACTGCAATTACCACACAGCAGGCTGCATGCAATTAGTAAATGCTGGCTAACAATTTGTGCAGAGGCCATCACATGCACATGTGCATATACCTACAAAAGCAGCCTGTACTCCCAGTCCACACATGCAATGCTTTCATTGCAACATCCGGAGGGAGAGACAGAGAGAGAGAGAGAGAGAGAAAACAGAAAAACAGAAAAAGAGACACAGAGAGAGCCACCAAAAACAATAAAAAACAGCAAGATAACCAGCAGCAGGCCACCAAGCAGCAAGCCATCACAAACAGCAGTGACAAACAAAGGTAATGTAAACTAATAATCTAATAGTCTACATACTGTGAACCCTCCATATGTGTTAGCAGTCTGTATCTATATATATGTATATATATGAAGATGTGCATAGGGCAGGGGACATACTGCAACTGTTAGTGAAGGCTGGACATACATATGTATGTGAAGGTTGCTATGTGCACATATCACTGTAGGTTGTAGTGCAATGTACAATGTAGGTTGTACAGTAATGGATGTTTAGCAGTATGTTAGTGTATGTGTTCGTATGTGTAAATAAAAAGGTATATATATATATATATATATATATTATATGTATATGTATGCATATTTATATATATATATATATATATATATATATATATATATATATATATATATATATAATATGCATATATGTATACATAGAGAGGGATGTATAAATAGATAGACATATATAGATAGATAGATAGAATATGTATATACATATATATGCAATAGACGCATACATATATAGATATGTATAGATACATACACATATACAGACAGATATGAATGTCTACAGATATGTATGTATATGAATATCTCTCTCCCCCCCTCTCTCTGTCTCTCTCTCTCTCTCTGTATATATATATATATATATATATATATATATATATATATATATATATATATATATATACTGAGAGAGGCACATGTCTGCAGATGTATTGCAACAGGTGCCTGGTGACAAAGGCATGGACTGAACACCAGTGTGGATACTGGAGTACCATACCCAATTCCAAAACACTTACACCACTAACCACCAAATATGTGGTTGCCTGCCTACTACTGGATGTGTCAGGAGGGAACATGGGAAACAAGTGTACAATAGCCTCCCTTTTGATATTCCCAGTGGCACACTAGTCTTGTAATACCTGTACATGGTATGTGTCAGCAGAAATGGTGTGTCAGCTAGGGAAATGTAGGTCACTGTACCCCTCTACACCTCACAATGTCCTACACGGTATGTACCTCCCATGACAACTACAGAAAGGGAGAAGGACACAGTCATACCTAACAAACAGTGATAATGCCCTCAAATACATTACCTATGCAGAGTGACTGACAAAACCACAGATAGAGTGCCTTTCATACTACCTACACAGAGGTTACCACTGCTGGATATACATAGTTAAGTCACACCCATAACAGTTGTCCAACAACCATGGTAACACCTCACAATATCCCCAGCCTAAATGATCTATGTCTGTCATCCTTGGCACCACAGTAAAGAGCACATGGTGGAGGTACAGGTTTCTACCCACAAATAAGCCATACCCTCGAGTAAACCACCCAGCATTAAGAAGCAAGGCTCCCCATTAGTAGATGTCAGACATACCCCTGTTGAATGTTATGCAGATAGGTAATATGCCATATGAGTCACCCTGTGTAACTGTTTGACAGGAGCAAGTACAATCACATTACATGTGTCCCAAGGGGCAGGGTAGCATAACAGTATGCTGCTGTAGGCCCAGGGCCAATAGCATACTACCTACCTATGACACAATGCACACACACATATACTCATTGCAATACCAACTATGTGAGGTGGAGTGAGTGTGCCACTGCCTGTGCGCAAGGTCTGTAATGGTGTGATTGCTCAGCATGACTTTGTGTCTGTCATGGTAGTGTGTGTCCTTGATGTGAGGCCAGAGAAAGATGTGTCAGGTATTGGGATACAAACATACTACATTGCCATATGTTGTGCTGTGGTTCCCTGTATGTGACTGCGGTGTAGGTAGGGTTATGGCAACAAAGACTAGGGTGCATTACCAGTGAAATTTTTACTGTGCATTGCATGCATTGCATGGGTTGACAATGTTCCCCATACATTACCTTGATACAAACCCCCAGTGTGAGGTTGTGCATTGGACCTCAAACAGTGTGCCGACTGCTGGATTATACTAGTTTGTTGTATAGAGTGTGCCAGGCACTGTCACAGAGTTGTTGGCTGAGCACTGATATGTGGTCATTTAGATGTGTATCCCCCAACAGACAGACATATGCTGTATATGGCAGTTCAGTGATATCACTACAGTAGAGTATTATGTGTGCCATATCACTTGCTCACATATTTTTCTTTTCCTTCCAGGGCGATGGTGCACCAGCGCAACCCCACGTACTCTGCAGCAGAGGAAGAGGAGATACACCAGAGCCTGGTGCGGGATTTTTCCACACTCTTTTCCCGCACCAGCCAAAACCAGCAGGAGAGGGCTGCACTGTGGCAAGACCTTGTCTGTCGGGTAAATGACATAGGCATGCATAACCGGACATATGAGCAGGTATGCCATCACTGCAGTGATTTAATTAGAAATTTCCATCAGCGTGCGTCTGATATCCACAGGCAACAGCTTGCCACAGGTGGTGGGGTGGCTATACACCCTCCTCATCAGACTGGAGGGGCTCCTCCTAAGTGTTGTGGCTCCAGCCCAACAACAACAACATCTGCACACATGTGTAATGATGGAGGCTGGAGCCACCCAGCATGTGGACTTGGAGCGTGCAGGTAACATGCCATATCTATAGTTGACTGTTCTCTACACTGGTAGTTTATGCATGTGTGAGGTGTGTACTGTGTTTATAGCTGTTATCCTGGTAATTATTGTGCAATAGTGATATTCTCAATATCAGCAGTAGACCTGTGAAAGCCAACTGTTGTACTACTGAACTGTATCATACTGACAGTATCAATGGCACAGTTGTGCCCACTGACAATAAATGTCTTATTTGTGCAGGTCCCTCTGGTGTAACAGCAAGGCAGCCAATCCATTCTGGTGAGTGTGTAATAACAATACCTTTAATACTAATGATAATAATAGTAATAATACCCTCAAACAGTATTGCTATGTGTTTGATTGCAGGTGTGTTTGTGTCTTGTGTGTTTGTATCTCATGTACTGAGGAGTGTGCAGGTGTGCATGTGTGCCCATGTGCGCATGTGCGCATGTGTGCATGTGTGCATGTGTGCCCATGTGAGCATGTGTGCATGTGTGCATGTGCCTGTGTGCATCTGTGGTAACATTGTGTACACATTGTAAACTGTGTTTCCTGTCTTCCTCTCACAGGTTCTGGTGTTGCTCTGGTGGTGTGCAGCAGGGAACCTGAATCCACTGCTGGGGATAGTGATAATGATGATACCTGTGTAATGGCACAGGGAGGTGTGCTAGGGTCCATTGTTGGCTAGCCAATCGACAGTACACAGCTGTCAACCCCATCAATGCTTACAGTCATCCTGCCAATACATCCATTGTCACAAATGTCCCTAAGTGATGGACAGCATACAGTAGGCATTGACCAGGGTAATGTGGTATCAGTGGCACATGCATCCCCTCACAGCAGCCATGGCCAGAGTCCTGACATGGTACCACACAGGCAGATGTCAAGGGGATCTAGTGGGAGCATCCGTGGTCGTACTGCCCCTGTCAGACATGCCCACAGAGGTCTTTCAAGCTCAGCTATGTTCCGGGCTGTAATGCAGGCACAGTCACGTATGGAATGGTACACCAGACAGGGTCTGAGGGATCCGTAATTTCACTGAGGTCATTGCCAGACATTGGGGGGACACATTAGATCTGTTCCACAACTACATGTCCATGAGCCAGGGCAATGCAGGACAGTTGAGGCGTCGATGTGGATGTATGCCAGCAACATCAGCAGCTGGCAGTCGTCACGGACAAACCCACGGCCACTCCCATAATGCCAGTACCAGCCCCAGCAATGCTGGGTCTGTGCTGTCATCAGACCGCCCTAGGAGATCACGTGCATGTGGCTCTGGACAGTCCCAGCAGAGACATGTCTCCAGTCATCAACCAACTGCTTCTGATGACAGTACCCAGTCTGGCTTAGTACCTGATACTGTCCGTAGCACCCCTACCAGGCACAGGTACCGTGTCCATGGCCAGAGACAATGATCTGTATGACTTGGCAGGTACAGTCTGTGGCTGTCCACAAACATCCATATATGGCAGCCACGAGGTGGAACTGTGTGCATGCATACACACATGCATAATGCTAACACCTAGGGCTAACACATACACGCACACACTGCATCAACATTGCCCCATCTTGTACTGTTGTCCCTCACTAACACACACACATACACACACATACATGTCGATTGGTTGTATCAGTGGCAGACTCAGGCATACCAAGTACACACCCTGTGCATATGATGAAACTGTGCCACCTCCTGCAATCTGTAACATTGATACATGAACAGGTTAACATGGTGCTGATGCACAGGGTGACTACATAGAAGTGTAGTAATATTATCATGCTGTCAACAGTACAGTGTAATGATATCATTGTGGGTATATCACAGCATGCCTGATGCATTAACAGTATGATTGTCATTGTATTGTTTGGTACACCCCTATTAATTACCATAGTGTAATATCTGCACATCTTTGCATTCTGGTGGTAAGGCTGTAAACAGAAGGCCACCTACATAGGTAGCACAGGGGATAAGAAAATGGAAGTACTGATACTCAGTGATGGACATGTAAACCGCAAGATGCATGCAGTCCAAACTCTACTCTGCATGGAGAATGTTGATATCTGTGCAGTAATAGACAACAGGTTCAAGACTCCCAAGAGCACCCTAGCACTACCAGATTACACCTCATACCATGCTTGACAGCCCCAAAACACAGAACTAACTATGACAGGAGGGTGAGTCTCATTAAATGTCAAGGATACTGTGGTGGCAGGGCAGGTAGCATACATCCTACTAAGTTGGGAACTGCTGATTGAGGGGTCAGTGTCTGTTATTCTAAATGTGTATTAGTTCTGGTTTAAGCACTTGGGCTTCAGGCCAGTTATTGTACATTACGAAGGTTCATGGTCTGCAGTCTTGTGGGAGGAGAGGCTGTACTCTGCCCGTCTGAGCTGGGAATTTCTGGCTAAAGGCTTATAGTGCCTGCATATTTGAACTGTTTCTTACTGAAATTGGTACACCTTGTTTGCTGTAGCATAGACTAGATCCAGGCCTGCTGAATGTAGCTTTGTTTGTATGCTTGTTTGCTTGTTATTTCTCTGAAACACTAATTCCACCTGAAACGCAGCTTTACAGTGCCACTGTGGATCCCTAGTGACATCTGCATTGCTTACTGTACTTATTTCCTTGTTTCACTTGACAGAAAGTTACTGTTTGTCATTTTTGCATTTAAGTTACCTGTAACACATTGCATTTGAGTTACCTGGCACTTGCTCACTAAAGCATTTATATATGCCAGCACTAACAAATTAAAAACACTACACCCTCACAAACTCACCTTGTGTACCTTGTTCCCCATTGGCCCTTTTTGTTGTTAATTATAAAGGAATTCCCAATACTATTCTAGCATGTCCAAAGGTCAGTTGTCAATCTCCTCTCCGGTCCAGCTGGTGAATCTGGGAATCTTGAGGCAATGTTACAACTGCCTCATGTGCATAGACAACCCTCTCCTCCTCCCAACAAATTCCAACACATGTGAGAGATGCAACCATATAGCCAAACTGGAGGCTAAGCTCTCTCAACTCAGTACTGGCGAAACCTGTCAGGAGGAGAAGGAAACCACAGTCACTACAATTCCAGTCTCACATAGACCTACCATGACAGCAATCCAAACACATAAACACACGAAAACATACTCGGAGTCTCTAAATAAAATTCTGCCTAAGCAGCAGACACCTCCAAAGCAGACACACAAGCAACCGCTACCCAAGAACAGAACACGTGCAACACATAGCTCACAAAGCCAGTGTGCTGAACAGTCACAGCCCTTAAGGCTAAACAACACACCTGATACACTTGTAATAGGTGCCTCTATCGTCAGGCACACTGACGTCCCGCTCACCAGGCTGAACAAGGAGAAGGTCATGGTGAGATGCCTGTCGGGCATTATGAGCTGCCACATAACACAAGCACACAGGTCACTCCAAGGCATGTACAAATATGACTCAGTCATTGTCCATGCCAGTGTGAATGACCTGAGACGTACCTCCCTGGACTACATGATAAGAGACATAGAGGAGCTCTCTGAGCAAGTGGCCCAGGCTGGTATGACCCTGACCTTGAGTAGCATCTTACCCTCACCAAGAATGATGCCACAATATGAAGACAAGATGATCAATTTCAACAATTGGCTTACGTTTCGGTGTCATTCAAAGGGGATCCAATGCCTGTCAGCCTGGGATGACATGCTCGACAAGCCACGATGCTTTGCTAGGGACGGCTTGTACCTGTCACCCATGGGCTTTCAGATATTGGCAAAGGCTCTTGCTACCCCCATAGTGCCTTTTTTAGCTTTTTTAGGCAAGGCTCAAAAGACAAAACCACCTCCATAGGTATCACAAGGGATAGGAAACTAATAGTAATGCTACTCAACGCCAGCAGTGTAAACCTCAAGATGCATGCACTGGAAACTGTCCTTAGCATGGAGAACATCAATATCTGTGCAGTAACAGAATCCAGGTTCAAGGCTCCCAAGAGCACCCCAGCACTGCCAGGTTATACCTCATACCATGCTTGTCGGCCCCAAAACTTGCACTGAACCAGAACAAGAGGGGAAGTATCAATATTCATCAAAGATACACACACCTCCAGGTTGGTGGCACAGCACAAAGCATCAGACACTATCCATGTGCAACTAACAGTGGGTAAAATTGCCTTCCAGTTCATAGCCTGGCACACACCACCCTCCCAAACCCAGGAACCCCACTTGGCCTTCCTGAGAACACTGGAAATATGAAGGTCTCTCCAAACACCATTATATTGGTGGACTGCAACTATCCAAACATAGACTGGGAACATTACTCTAGCTCCAACACCCTAGCTCAAAGGTTCCTAGCATTTATACACTCAAATGCTATGGAACAATTTGTTACCACTCCCACAAGAGGGGGAAACATACAGGACCTGTTCATCACCAACATGGGGACTCTATGCTCCAGACCAGAAGTGTACCCCTCACTGGTAAGATCAGACCATAAACTAATCTCACAGGATATTCACATCCCAACCCCACCCCCTGCCCACAAAACCACAGTGTAAAACTTCTCTACAGCAAATTCCACACCCCTCAAAACTGAGGTGGAATCCTGCAAAGCCCCCGGGCCTGTGTAAAATACGGCCCAGACCACAGAATCCTTTATAAATGCATTCTATGAACACCTTCAGGAATGCATGGATCATGCAATCCCAAATAAAAACAAGACGCAATCCTACAAAGGCAGACGTCCTGTCTGGTGGACCACAGCCATAACCAAACTATACAATAGAAGGAGGAAGCTACTACATGATAGAGGAAAATCCCAAAAAGGGGAGGCATCTCTGTTCAGTGTTAGCAAAATACTACGGGCACTCATAAAATCGTCTAAGGACAGCTTCAAGAGATGAAATGCACAGGACACTAAGGATAATCACAAGGCTTTCTTTAGTTATGTTAGGAACCTGGGTGGGAATTCCCAGATATGCTCAGAATTAGTCCAAAATGACAAAAAACTACACCGAACCCACAGACATTGCCAACATCCTAGCTGACAGGTTCAGCACAAACTTCTCCCCCCCTCCCCACCAGAAGGGCAAATATCTATCCCAGCAGAGTGCTGCCCCCCTGGCATCTCAGATGCTTAGGTAAGAGACGCCCTCTCCAAAGCAAATAACACAGCATCAATGGGACCAGATGGTGTCCCGAGCTGCATCTTACATGATCTCCAAGATGAGCTAAACCCAAACATAAAACTACTGTTCAATCTCAGCCTTACCCCAGATTATGTACCCAAAGAGTGGCGTACAGCAACAGTGGTCCCTCTTCACAAAGGTGGTGCCTCAATGGATCCTGGAAACTATAACCCCATAAGCCTGACTAGCTTGGTCTGCAAAGCTATGGAAAGGATCATTATGGACCTCATACATAAAGATATTGGGGACCTACAGACACTGGATCCTACCCAGTGTGACTTTAAGGGCAGATCCTGCCTCTTACACCCGGTTGATTTCTTTGAAACAGTCACCAAGGCCATTGACGAGAGGAAGGTGGTCCACACAGCCTACCTGGACCTCACAAAAGCCTGCGATACAATACCCCACTTGGGCATTATAGATAAGCTCATCTGCTTAAATATACACCCCTATGTCACTAGATAGGTTGCAAACTGGCTCAAGGATAGAACCCACATGGTTAGAATTGCTGGAGCCATGTCAGACTCCAAACCAGTTACAAGTGCTGTCCCACAAGGCTCAGTCCTGGGACCTCTCCTGTTCGGTATATATGTCTCGGAGGTACAGGCCAACATGGAAGGACTGTGGCTGACCAAGTTCACGGATGACCGCAAACTGGGCGCTATAATTCACTCTCCAGCCAACACAACCATCCTCCAAAAGGGCCTCATAGAAACAGACAACTGGTGCCCGAGCCATGGCCTCAAGCTAAATGCCACAAAGTGTATAGTCATCCCCTTTGGCAAAAACAAAGTGGCCACAAATGACCACATAGGTGGTAATCCATTACGTACGGAAGAAGTAATTAGGGACATGGGGATAGAAGTTGATAGCAATCTCTCATTCGACAACAACGTGGCCAAAGTGGTTAGAAAAACATTTTATATAGCCCACCTAATCATGAAGGGATTCACATCTAGATCAGGGGAGGTAATCGTACCTCTTTACTCATCCCTCATCAGGACCATAATTGAGTACAATTCCCCTTTTGGGATTTACCTTACCAGACACCTGCAGCAACTGGAAAGACCACAAATGTACCTCACCAAGAGGATCAAAGGGCTCAAACAGATGCCATATGCTGCCCAGTTAACATAACTCCATACTCAGTGGCATACCGCCTGCTCAGAGGCGATCTGTGCCAGACGTATAATGCCATGTTCAACCCAGAAGTAATGGACATGCTGCACCTCAGTAAATCAAACTCCCATCGAGCTTTGCGCTCGAGAGACTTGAACCTCAGCACTGACATCAATAGGACATGCTGGAGGGACAGATTCATAACTCAGAGGCTCCCTTCACTCTGGAATAAAATCCCAGTCCAGGTTAGGCAGAGTCCCTCATTGACTCTCTTCAAGAGGAATCATGATGAGTGGATGGGGGATTGTAGGTGCACCCCGGGTATCACTTCTGTGTCAATGTTAGACAGAGGCACAGTATACTAACCGCAGAAAAGGGCATAGCAACATTAATCTAAAATGGGTGCTGAAAGCCAAACACACTCTGGCTTGGCTTATAAATGCCCTAGGGCAGATAGCCTAGTATGAACCTATGAACCTATGTACCTATACCCACATGCCCAGGTTGTTGCCAAAGTGTGATGCATCACAGACTATCCACATGCAACTAACAGTGGGTTTAACTGACTTCCAGTTCATAGCCTGCTATGGACCACCCTCCTAAACCCAGGTAACCCACTTGGCCTACTTAAGAATACATAAATATCTGCAGGTGTCTCCAAAGAACAATATATTGGGCAGCTTCATTTACCCACACATAGACTGGGAGCATTACTGTAGCTCCAACACCCTAGATGTAAGGTTCCTAGAATCCATACACTCAATTGCTATGGAACAACTTGTTACCACTCCCACAAGAGGGGAAAACATGCTGCACCTGATCATCACCAACATATGGACTATATGCTCCAGACCAGAAGTGTATCCCTCGCTGGTAAGATGACACCATAGACTACTCTCACTGTATATTCACATAGCAAATGCAGCCCCTGCACAGAAAACCACAGTCAAAAAGTTGTGTAATGCAAATTCCATGTATTCACATGAGGCAGGCTTCACACATGGGAACTATTTAAGGTCATAGGTACATATGTCTATGTGGCACACACATACCTCATGTGTGCATTGACATTACTGATATAATCTATGTCATACAATATTAAGAGCAACACCCCACACACATGGACAGACTGTGTGACAAAAACAAACATGGCATTTGTAGGATTCAAGCCCCTAACTAACTATGTTATGACACTTGAGAGAGACACATTAGCAGAGCACACTATTTGCATTACTAGGAGGTTACCCTTCTCCTGCTATACTTATAGGGTGCTGACATCATCAGTGTTTAGAAAGAGGAATGTGCATCATGTAGTGTGTTCTTCTAGTTGCCAAAAGGGACATTTCTTTCACAAAGAATTGCACACACACTATCCCCCCCACTCAAACAATGAGCAGTTGCAGGATTCAAACCCCTATCTAACTATATTATGACACTTGAGAGAGAAGCATTAGCAGAGCACACTATTTGCATTATTGGTAGGTTTTCTTTCTCCTGTTATACTTATAGGGTGCTGACATCATCAGTGTTTAGAAAGAGGAATGTGCATCATGTAGTGTGTTCTTCTAGTTGCCAAAAGGGACATTTCTTTCACACAGAATTGCACACACACTACCACCCCTCACCCAAACACTGAGCATTTGCAGGATTCAAACTCTACCAAACTATGTTATGACACTTGAGAGAGATGCATTAGCGGAGCGCGCAATTCGCATTACTGGGAGGTTTCTCTTCTCCTGCTATACTTATAGGGTGCTGACATCATCAGTGTTTAGAAAGAGGAATGTGCATCATGTAGTGTGTTTTTCTAGTTGTCAAGAGGGACATTTCTTTCACACACACTAACCCCCCTCACCCAAACACACTAAGCATTTTCAGGATTCAAACCCCTACCTAACTATGTTATGACACTTGAAAGAGATGCATCAGCAGAGCATGCTATTTGCATTACTGGGAGTGTTCCCTTCGCCTGCTGTATGTATAGGGTGCTGACATCATCAGTGTTTAGAAAGAGGAATGTGCATCATTTAGTGTGTTCTTCTAGTTGCCAAAAGGGACATTTCTTTCACACAGAATTGCACACACACTAACCCCCCTCACCCAAACACACTCAGCATTTGCAAGATTCAAATCCATACCTAACTATATTATGACACTTGAGAGAGATGCATTAGCAGAGCGCGCTATTTGAATTACGGGGTATTTGCTCTTCTCCTGCAGTATTTATAGGGTGCTGACATCATTATTTATAAAGAGGTATGTACAGCTATTACTATCTGTCAGTTAGGGGGATAGCATATATATGCATTAACAGCTGCCTACTTCAGGGTCAGATATGCACATCAGCACTGCCAGGTTATGTTTTATACCATGCTTCGTGACCACAGGACCTGTAACACACAACACAACCAGTTCAGACCACCCCTCCCATATTCAGGAAACACACTTTGCTTCCCTGGGAACAGTGTAGGATATGAAGGTGTTCACATACACCAGTACAGTGGTTAACATCAGGCACAGGTATATTGTGTGGGGGAACTACTCAGGCCTCAACAACATCACCCTACAGCCACTACAATTTGTGAATCCATGTGCTATGGCAGGACCACTCACTACAGCCACAAGGGGGAATACATATTGGACCTGACCATCTGCAACATGGGGACTCTATGTTCCACACCAGAGGTAGACCACCATTGTTAATATCTGACCATACCCAACTTTCCCTGGACATCCATATCCCATCCCCACCCCCAGGCAAGGAAGTCACTGCAAACAAAGTATTTATCAAAAGCAGACTTTGCACTTGTGAAGACTGGTGTGTAAGACTTCAAATGACCCATGCTGGGGGATTATACAGGCCACTCTGCATAATCCTTGACAATTGCATTCTATGAGCATCTGGAAGGTTTGCATTGATCATGCTATCCCAAATAAACCCAAGACTCCTCCACAACAGGAGACCTGTCTGGTGTACACCAGCCCTATATAAGCTGTACAACAGAAGGAGGGAGCTAATACATTACAGAGCAATATCCCACAGAGGGTGGACGTCTCTGAACAGTATTGGCATGACACTTCAATCCCTCAAAATCATCACGTCAAAGTGTTGACAGTGAAATTGTTCAGACACTGCAGATAAGGCTCCCCCAGTCTGTAATTGATGCCCAATTACTGTTATAAGTCCTCGCCAATCCTCTTCCAGCAAACACCAGCCACATGGATGTGACATTGCAAATTCAACCCCTGGGATCTCCACTGTGTCCCTGCTTGACGGAGGCACAGCACACTAGCCTTAAATGGTGCCTTCTGTGACCTCCTTTACAGAGGCACAGTAGACTACTGTACTGGGGAGGCAGATGCCAAGCACACTCTGGCTAAGCTTGTATTCCCTAGGGCAAACAGCCTAATATTGACCTCTACACCCATATGTTTAATTTTCAGATGCACAATATTTGTTGCTGATAAAATGTTTGCAGGTCTTTATTGCCATAGCTTTCCCTGTTTCTATGAACAACTTGTGTATCTGTGGAAGATGTTTGAATATGAGAGGGATCCACTATTTAACTTATGTCTCTGTAGTCATTTAACTATGTGCACTGGGCAGATTGCTGTATTGTGGGAGGTTCCTGGATTAACACATACAAATACCAGATATGTGTGGCCAACTGCAAAACTGAGACATGGCCTAAGTGTGTGAGCATGCCCAGTTCAGGCTTTCCATGGCTTGTTGCCTGACATATGTCTCATTTATCAAAGTGTGCGAGCATGCCCAGTGTGAGCTTTCCATATGTTGAAATCTGCAGTCCACCACATTTGTGGTTGTGTGTGAACTTCAACAATATTTCACATTTATAGTTGTGTGTTGGGAGTTATGTTGTGTACTTACTGCCAAACTGCTTTGTGTCTGAACCCAAGTCTGAACCCAACAGGGATTATACTGTGCCTGCAGGGTTTCCATGGGATAGTTTGCATACAGTTATCAACATCCTTTCATACTGACCAAACACTGTAATATCGTATAGTGTACTGATTCAGTGCTTTCACTGTGGTGGACAGTATCCTGGGTTTCAGTCCTATCACTGCTTTAAATATTCATAGTGAGCACACCAGACTGGTTAAGGGCCAGTTGTGCACATATGACCATGTTGCATTTTGTTCAGATATGGACTACTTAAACCAGGCTTGTCCAACATTGGTAGTGTATTCTGCAACTTGGGTGGACATTGACAAACACTAGCTATGTGCCCTAGGCCATTTCTAATGCTAGTCAGAGAGTGTGTTTGTCCTTCAACACACATTGTAATTGGATTTTGCCATTACATATTTCAAGGTTAGTATACTGTGCCTCTGTCTACCCGTGACATAACAGTGATACCCAGGGTAAACCTACCATCTTTCATCCACTCATCAAGATTCCTCTTGAGGAGAGTCAATGAGGGACTCTCTGGCTAACCTGTACTGGGAGTTTACTCAAGAGTGGAGGGAGCTTCTGGGTTATGGATCAATCACTACAGCATGTCCTATTTATGTCAGTGCTGGGGTTCAGGTCTCTCATGTGCATAGCTCACTGGCATTCATATTGTACAAGGTGCAGCATGTTCATTGATTCCAGCTTGGACATGGCTTTATACATCAGGCACAGATTGCCTCTGGGCAGGCAGTATGGCACTGTGTGGAGCTGCAGTTTGTTTAATCAGGCAACACATGACATCTGTTCGAGCTCTTTGATCCTCCTGGTGAGGTACTTTTGGGGTCTTTCCAGTTGATGGAGGTGTCTGCTGAGGTACATCCCACAGAGGCCATTGTACTCAATTGTGAGGCTGATGAAGGATGACTGAAGAGGCACGGTGACCTCCCCTGATCTAGATCTGACTACCTTCATGATTAGGTGGGTATATGGTATGTTTCTGTAACCACTACAGCCACATGGTTGTCAAATGCAAGATATCTATCAACTTGTGTCCCCAGGTCTCTTATTACTTCTAAAGTACTTAATGGGTTAACACCTATGTGGTAATTGGTGGGCACTTACTGTTTATCCACAGTGGATGACTATGCACTTTTCTGCAATTAGCTTGATGACATGGCTCTGGCACCAGTTGTCTGTTCTATGTGGCCCTTTTGTAGGATGCTTGTGTCAGCTGGAGGGTCAGATATGGTGCCCAGTTTGTAGTCCTCTGCAAATTTGTTCAGACACAGTCCTTCCATGTTGGCCTGTACCTATGGGAAATATATACCAAACAAGGGAGGTCCCAGGACCGAGCCTTGTGGGATGCCAGTTGTAGCTGGTTTGTAGTTTGACATGGCTGCAGCATTTCTGACCATGTCAGTTCTATCCTTGGGCTGGTTTGCAACCCATCTACTGACATAGGGGTTTATATTTAAGCTGGTGAGCTTATCTATAATGAACACGTGGGGTATTGTATGGAAGGCTTTTGCAAGGTCCAGATAGGCTGTGTGGACCACATTCCCCTCATCAATGGCCTTGATGACTGTTTCAAATGAGTCAAACATGTTTAAGGGGCAGGATCTGCCCTTAAGAAAGCCACGCTGGGTAGGGTCCAGTTTCTGTAGGTCCCCAATATCTTTATTTCTGAGGTCCATGATGATCCTTTCCATAGCTTTGCAGACCAAGCTTGTCAGGATTCTGGGGTGATAGTTTGCAGTATCTATTCAGGCACCACCTTTGTGGAGAGGTACCACTGTTGCTGTACACTGCTCTTTGGGTACATATCCTGTGGTAAGGCTGAAACTGAGCAGTAGTGTTATTTGGCGTTCCATTCTTCTTGTAGTTCATGTTGGGCACAGCTCAGGACACCATCTCGTACCATTGCTGCTGTGTGTTTTGCTTTGAAGATGCTGGCTGTTACCTCAGCACCTGCAATGTCAGGGGGCCAGCACTCTGCTGGGATAGATATTTGACATTTTTTTTTGGGGGGGGGTTGCACTGAACCTGTCAGGTTGGATGTTGGCAATGTGTGTGGGTTTGGTGTATTGTTTGTAATATTTGAGTAATTCAGAGCATATCTGTGAATTCCCAACAAGGTTCCTACCATCAGTTAAGAAAGCCTTGTGATTATCCTTAGTGTCCTGTACAATTTGTATCTTCATAGGTTCATAGGTTCATACTAGGCTATCTGCCCTAGGGCATTTATAAGCCTAGCCAGAGTGTGTGTGGCTTTCGCCACCCCTTGCTATGTGAATATTATGCCCATTTAGGGTTTACTTTACTGTGCCTCTGTCTAGATGTGACACAGTGATGACCCCCAGTGTAAATCTACGATCTCCCATCCACTTGGCAAGATTCCTGTTGAAGTCAGTGAGGGGCTCTGACTAACATGGACTGGGATTCTGTTCCAGAGTGTCGGGAGCCTCTGGGTTATGAATCTGTCCCTCCAGCACATCCTATTTATTTATGTGTTGAGGTTGACATATGTCGTTCTCGCGGCTCTGATGGATTTGGATTTTCTGAGGTGGAGCATGTCCATTAATTCTGTATTGGACATGGCCTTGTACATCAGGCATACATCGCCACTGAGTAGGCAGTATGTGACTGCATACAGCTGGGGTGTCTTCAGCCAGGCAGCATATGACAAATGTTTGAGACCCTTTATCCTCTTGGTGAGGTACTTTTGAGGTCTTTCTAACTGCTGCAGGTGTTGGGTAAGGTACATCCCAAATGGGGCATTGTACTCAATTATGGGCCTGATAAGAGAAGAGTATATGGGCACAATGACCTCTCTTGATGTAGATGTGAATCCTTTCATGATAAGGTGGCCAATATAGAAGGTCTTCCTAGCCATGTTGGCAAAGTATCACATGAGAGGTTACTGTCCACTTGTGTCCCTAGGTCCCTGATTACTTCTTCCATACGTAATGGATTATCACCTATCGTAATTTGTGAGTACCTTGTTTGGCATTTGGAGAGACATTCATACTCTCCAGTGTCTTCAGGAAGGCTGAGTGGGGTTCCTGGGTTTGAGAGGTTGGTGTGTAGCATGCTTCAAACTGTACAGCAGTTTTGCCTATGGTTAGTTGCACATGGATGGTCTCCGATGCTTCGTGCATTGTCAGTAACCTGGACATGTGGGTATCTTTGCTGAATATGGATACTCCCCCTCTTTTTGTGGTTTGGTCCAGGTTTTGGGGCCGAAAAGCATGATATGAGGTATAACCTAGTAGTGCTGGGGTGCTCTCAGGAGCCTTGATGCAGGTTTCCATCACTGCACAGACAATACTGATCAGAGATTACTTCCCTTTTTGGGTTTGTTCTATCATGTAGTAGCTTCCTCATTCTCTTGCATGGCTTGGTAATGACTGGAGTCCACCATGCCAGATGCCTGCGTGTATGGCATTGTGTCTTGGTTTTATTTGGGATTGCATAATCCATGCATTCCTGAAAGTGTTCATAGAATGCATTTATGAAGGGTTCTGAGGTGTGGCCCATATTTTCCACAGACACAGGGCCTTTAATGGATTCCACATCAGTTTGGAGGAGTGCAACATTTCCTTTACATTTGTTTTTCACTGTGGTTTTCTGGCCAGGGATTGTGGTCAGGATGTGAATATTCAGTGTGATTACTCTATGGTCTGATCTTACCAGTGAGGGATACACTTCTCATCTGGCCATAGAGTACCCATGTTGCTGATTATCACATCCAGTATGCTTACCCCTCTTGTGGGAGTGGTACGTTGTTCCTGAGCATTTTGGTTTATGGATTCTAGGAACCTTTGGCCTAGGGTGTTGGAGCTGGAATAATGCTCCAGTCTATGTTTGAGTATTTTCAGTCACCCAATATAATGTTGTTTGGAGATCTTGATATTTCCATGTGTTCCAACGTAGGCCAAGTGCAGTTCCTGGCATTAGGAGGGTAGTCTGTAGCAGGCTACAAACTGGGAGGCAGTTTTAGCCACTGTTACTTGACCATGGTTAGTCCATGTTGCTTCTTGTTGTGGTACCAACATGGTGGTGTGGTTATCCTTGACAATTATTGCTAGTCACCCTCCTTTTGTAGTTTGTTCCTTGTTTTGGGGCTGTAAAGCATGGTATGAGGTGTAACCTGGTAGTGTTAGGGTGCTCTTGTGAGCCTTGACCCAGTTTTCTGTTACAGAACATATATCAACATTCTCCATGCTGAGGGGAGTTTAGACTGCATGCATCTTGCAGTTTAGACTTCTGGCATTGGGTAGCATTACGTCTAGGTTCTTATCCCTTGTGATACCTATGGAGGTGGGTTTGTGTTTTGAGAATTACCTATTCAAGGCACGGTAGGGGTGACAACAGCCCTTGCCAGTATCCAAAAGGCCAGGACTGATAGGTGCACACCATCCCTAGCAGGTGGAGCATCGTGTCTTGCTCAGCATGTCATCCCAGGCTAGCACGCATTGGATCCCCTTTGACTAACAGAAATACTTAAGCCAATTATTGTAATTGATCATCTCATCTTCATATTGTGGCATCATGCTTGGTGAGGGTAAGATGTTAGTCAGGGTCATCAAGTTTGCATATACTACATGGTGTTACATTGCTTAACACATGGCAATCATGCCTCAGGTGGTGCTGCAGGGCTGTCTATGTTGGATGCACATACTACACTCCCTGTACATGTTTGAAAGCAGGTTGTGTCAACTTAGGCATCCCTTTTACTATATGTGTGAGTCAGAGAGAGGTATAATTTCCAGGGTTCCTACTGAGCCAGTGTATGTGCTATGCGTTGCCGCTTTGCCAAGGCCAAGGCATACTAGGCATGCCTCCTTCTGCCTACTGGGGCAGGCTCAGGTTGTTCCTCCTCCGTGTCATGCTCTGCCTGTGATTGGCTTGGCAATGGTGGGGGGCTGTTTGACCCAGCCCTATGCTGGTCCTGCTGCAGCTGTTTTCACAGAATCATATTATGTAGCATAGCACATACCATGACAATTTGGGTACATATAGTTGGTGAGTACTGCAAGGCTCCACCAGATGTGTCCAGGCACTGGAACCGTGACTTGAGCAGCCCAAACACACGCTTGATTACATTTCATGTTTGTGCATGTGCCTCATTATGGCATTCTTGTTTAGGTGTCTGTGCATTTCTGATGGGTGTCATCAGCCACGGCTCCAGTGCATAGCCAGCATCCCCCACTAAGTGACCATGTGGGATGTCCCCATTGGCAAATGTCTGGTACAGCTGCGTCAGATGCCAGATATGGGATTCATGGTAGCTTCCAGGGCAGCCAGACCACACATTCATTATTATACCCTGGGCATCACACACAACCTGGCAGTTGATGGAGGGGAAGCCCTTGCGGTTAATGTAGGCCCTACCCCTCTCACCGGCTGGTGCTTTGATGCGTATATGCATGCAGTTTATTGCACCCACTACCTCAGGGTATTCCGCTATTTGCTGGAAGAGACACATATTGCTGGCCAATACCTCACGGGAATTGGGGAAATATACATGATCACCGACATGTGCTGACATGGCATCCAGGAACTGATGCAGTACCCTGGATGCTGATGCCTGTGATATCCCCATCATATAACCAGTTGGTCTCTGGAAGGTACCTGTTGCTAGTATTTTTAGGCCAACACATACCTTGGTTTCCACTGGGATGGGTTCCCCTCTGTTGGTTCTGTGTGTGAGGCGTGGCCCGCACAGCTCAACAATTTGCTGCAGGAGGTCTCTGTCTACTCTATAGCGCTCCACTATCTCCAGCTCATGTAACCCCTGGTAGGTGACCCTGGGCCTGTACACTCTTCTCTGTCTCCTCACTGTGGGTTTTCCAGCAGCATTTGCATAGTCACCACCCTCAGCAAGTTGCATATGTCTCCTTATAACAGCTATGGCTGCCCCTAGCATTTTTGGTCTGAGTGAAGCTTTTTCAGTTTTCACTTCTAATAGCTTACTCCTCTGTTGCAGTGTCTCTTGAGAGAAAAATTCTGGACTGTTGTTTGCAGAGTTTTAAGTGCTGGGCTGGGCTACTGTTCTGCCTGTGTAATGGCCTTCTTCTGATTGTTTTCACCTGCTAGCTCTGCCAGTAATCCCTGCTAGCTTCCTACTATTTCCCATGCTTCCTTTTTCCCTTCTGTTTCCTCAGGGGGGGCGATGCATATACCAGCGAAAATACGCTCACAGTGGCTAACACACGCGCACACATGCTTAGACGGACTAGAATCTGCTTATTCGGGTTAAAATGCATGCACACCAGCGCAAACAAGCTTACAGGTATTTAAACAGGCTCCTACATGCTTATTCTGCCTTAAACACGCGCACTCACGCTTACACGCACACACTCTCTCTTACTCGTGCCTACCAGCTCACACAAGCGTGCATGCATGCCCTGCAAGAAACTCTGGTGTTATCCATAGTGTACACCTTCCATTTCTTGGCTTTCCCATGCCTACTTGTTGACACTCCTCTTTCCATGATGTGTGATTGACAGCTTTCACATGCCACTGTGCTCCAATGAGCTGCATTCCTTTCATACATTCCCCCCTGTGATGTCACCTATCTCCTACTCTGTTACTCCCCCTTATCCTACTCCTACACTGCACGGAATGTGCTCATTTCCAATGTAACAGTACGATTCACTATCCTACCACTCATTTACATAGGATTGCCTACTAATGCTTAGTTACATGTCTTACACTCAGCTTCCCTCCTTAGCAACCCCTACTCGGTAGCCATGTTGTTTTAGCCTGCTATTCCCTTCCATTGTAAATTCATGTGGGTTTGATTTTTTTATTTTTCTGTTTTTTATAGCGCAGCCCGTTTGCGCGGCGCTGTGCTATGTTTAAACATTTATTAATTTAACATTATTTTATGTTTGCATCGGGGTACGTTGCCAGTGGCCACATATTTGGCCATTGGCATGCTGCCTAGGACATTTGCAACCTTTATTTGGAGCTGACAAGACTCCATTGTGTTATTCACAGAACGGTACTCAGTTATCAACTGAGTGCATTTCTACAGGTAACACGGCTCTTACACAGGCAGGTTTCTGCTTCCTGGATCATGAAATTACCTCATTTACATGCCTTTCGGCTGCAAGTGAGGTAATTAGCATATCCACGCCCTGTCCGTGTAAGAGCCATTTTAGGTGCTCTCTTACACGCACATTCAGGCTGTTCCAGGATCGCGATGGCTGCATGGAGTCTTACACTACTCTTAGACTCCGTGCAAGCCATCGTGAATCCTGCCCGTTGTGTTTGTTTTTCACATCAAAATGTATGTTCTTTGTTTTTTGTTCTGTAGTCATATGGGGCTTTTTGAGTTTAGTGATTTGGCAGATATTTTTGGTTAGATGGGGCTTCTGAGCTTTTAGTTTTGGTCATATGGATGTTTGTATCTTTGGTTTACTAATATTTTCTTGTTGCCATTTGTGAGTATATTTTGTTGTTTTGGTATGCATCTATTTTTATTTGTAGTGTACTTGGTATTAAACAGTTTTAACTTGAAATTGTTATTGTGTATCTTAGTATGGTTTTAATATGTTTAACAGGTTTACTGAGAGACAACTGATTAATGCAAAAGTCATCCTTTCCCTTACTGCTCCTGTTGTGCAACGAGTGAGGTAGCAGATATAGACAACTAGAGTGTGAGGGTTACATGTAGACTTGAACCCAACCAAAAATCTAATTTATTCAAAGAACATTTGTTCACTCTGTATAAATTGACACAATGCTCTTCAGGAACTTTTGTATTGTTTGATCATAGGAGAAGCTTGAAAACCAATCTATTTGGTACTAACCAGTCTGAGAGCTCTGACAATCTCTTTTAGCAGATGAGTGCTTGGAGGAAAGTTGGTGCTGAAGCCTAGAATGATCTTACAGTGCAGCAATAGTCGACTGTAGAATGTTTTATAGTCCATTACAATGAAGGTTTTATTATCTCATATGAACTGATAGAAATATTTTAAAATCAAATAGACTCTCCAAGTATACTGAAGTAGGCAAAGGCAATCTGTGAATATATAATCTACAGCTTAAATGGGTGATTCCAATAACTGCTGTTTCTTAATACATTGAAAAAGAGTACATGCCTGACACCTGTTCTCAGGAACAATTACCCAGTGGTACCATGAAGTATACCTCAGTGCTGGAAGAGCAGTTCCTAGAAATGCCAACTACCTGTACATGATCTCTTCCTGGCACTTCCTTCAACATACTGGGGAACATTTTAAAGATGTACCCTGCATTTCTTCAAAACTTTGGATAAGCTGGGGAGAGTTCATGGGCATTGCTGGGACCCGAATAAGGAGTGGCACAATAGTGCATAACTCATACAGGAGTTTCAAGCTCTCCTGAGGAACTTTGCTGGTGACTGGCCTCTTTGCAGAGCTGGACTCCCAGTTCTAACTTCCTGGGTCTTGTGTGTGAGCTAGCTGGCTATCTACTGTATGACATAAGGTTTTATATGCAATCTCTTGAGTCTGTCAACAATGCCCGAGTGAGGTATTTTATCAAATGCTTTACCGAGGTCATGGTAAACATTGTGAATCTTTTTGCCTTCATCCATTGCTTTTATGACCTTCTGAAAGAAGTCCTCCAGGCTGACTAGACATAACGTGCCTTTGACAAAACCAAATTGGGGTGGGTCTAGTATTTGGAAGTTTCATATGTCAATATTGATCATTTCCATGATAATTATTTCCATGTCTTTGCATATGTGACTAGTGAGTCTTATAGGTCTGTAGTTTTCAGGATCCATAGATCAACTGCCTTTGTGCAGAGGGATGATAGTTGCCAGTCTCCATTCATGATGCATGAAGCCAGTTTGGAGACTACAGTTAACTAGTAATTCCAGACAGCCAGATAGATCATGCTTCATGCTATTTAGAAGGCAGCATGGGATATTGTGGACCTGTACTCTAGTGATAGTTGGGAGAGTTATACTTGATGGTATTTCCTGAGGGGAGGTTGTGGGGAGGGGGAGTAAAGTCAAAGCTGAATTTGTCTGCCTGTAGGTTTGCTATATCTTCTGAATCAGTGTAGGTGGCTGCATTAACAATGAGCTCTGCACACAATTGCGTATTGCCTTTGAGGTTGCAGATATTGCTAAAGAATGCCTTGTGGTTGCCCATTACTTCAATTGTTTTTGGCATACTTTATGTATCCTCCAAATTGTTTGTTTAGTTTGATGAGACTGGTTTTACCCAGCTGGGTGCTACACCTCCTAATTTTTTTCCATAATTTTCTTCATCTGTTATACAGTCTGTTTATGTTGTGATTCCATGAGGATGGGCTGTTTTTTTTTTTTTTTTTTTTTTTTTTGAGGTACGTCTGTACTTATTCCTGGGGGGGTTCTGCTGCTTCTGTGCAGCAATGAACATAATTATATAGGATTTCAGTGAACAGCTCCATCTAGACAGCAGCATTCTCAGGGTTTAGCGGAGCTTGAAATTTTGCACGATTATCACTTAATACTAGGAACCTAGCCATGGAGTAGTTCATAAACATTCCAAGGATATCTGGGGTTCCAGGTTTTATTTTTATTTAAAGGTGACGGTTTTGTGGTATGACATTATCCTAGGGAATGCATGTGTGCACATTACATATCACTGGTGAATTCTACTACATTTCTTGGGTGTATCACTTTGGTCAAATAATGAGACAGGTCTGAAGCTGAATTTCATTGAAAGCTCCCGTAATTGTAGTAAGAGAGTGAGAGACATAAAGGTATGAGGTAGGCTTATTTCCTCTCATTTCAAGAGCTGCAGGAAAGCATTATAAATGTTGTTGTTCATACATATAACTCAGGGTGGAAGTTATTTGTAGTTTCCTGACCTAACTGATATATGACCCCTGAGTGGGAGATACTCCCAATAACTACATGTGTAGTTGAAAATGGTTCAGTTCTTCTATGATGCATTGGGATCTGGAGTAAACTTCTATCTAGCTATCTATTATTGAATGGGCTAGTGACCTCTTTGGCCTCTTTTCAGAGGAGACCTGTGGTGGTATTCATACTACTAGGGGAAATTTGGTCAGGGCATTAGGGTACTTTCCCTACTCGTTTTGGTAAGTATGGATCTTTTACATTTACTTTAGCTACCATCAACTCAAACAGATGGGACCTTTGTTTAACAAATCATCTGAAGGATTACACAGTCAGGAGTGAAGCACTTCCCTACTGCTGCACTTCAGTATTAGCAATCCACTCACCTAGAGTGGGAATAGAACCCACAGCCTCCTGGTCTTCCAGCACCAAAGGCAAATGTGCTACCTGTTGAGCCAGTGATACTGCTGTGACAATGGCTATATGGATATTTCTGTTGTTTTGATTGCATGAATGTTTGTTATAAAACTTAATAAAGCTGTTCAAAAAAGATAGTTTGTAGTGCTACATGTTGTTGGGTATATAGATGTTGGTATTTCCTTTATGGGAGAGTAGAAGCACTGAAAATGTAAACTGTGGGCATACATAAACAGGAATCATAAAACATGAAATATTTATGCTCAGGATGAGCAATATATTTCATTTAGCATGCTTACCTGACTTTATCTAATGTCTTCAATACTTGGGAAAAAGTGTCTAAGATCTAATCATTTTATTTTGCTAAATGCTACTACCTATGAGAAGTACAGTAAAAATTTGAATTTTGCATTACGTTTTATGTATGTTGTCTGCTAGTTGCATATTTACATGATATTACACTTGTGCTGTCATCCATGTATTTTGGAGTTCTTTTCTCAGGGTCTCCACTATGATGCCTCAGTTAAGAAAATAAATACATATATACATACATATGTACATACATGCATGCAGGAACTGCAAACATTTGAATGTTAAACAGAAGGATGTTGTGACTATTTGGATGATGAAATTATCCCCATTGTGAGCCTTCACTAGAAATCCTTCATTATGATTGAGTAGAAGACAAGTGCAGACAACATGGATATAAGACTCCTGGACTGATGCAACTGTTTTGTGACTCCTTTAGGTTATAAGCTTTGTGAACTTGGCAAACAATTCTGCCCATTCAGTATTGATAGGGATTTTCCCTACCTTTTGATAACTATAATGTAGGACACCAATCAATTTCTCTATGCATTACATGGAAACAGGGGCTACAGCATGTAATGGTCGGACAGCTTTAGGAGTGATTAAGAAGTTTCACAGAATGACTGAAAAGGTGTTTGCTAGAAAATAAAATGGACTACACCTAAGGAGCGACAATCCTGAAAGACAGTACTGGCTTGGAAAGGTTACATTTATCATAAGTTATCCAATAAAAGATTTGCGACTAGTTGTCAAGGCACAAGTGAAACATTAAGAGCAGAGTAGATGAGTAGAAGACAAAGCTATCAGGTTGTCAGGCTATGTATTCAGGTGTATGTAATGCAAGGACATGGAGGTTTCAATTCCATTCCACAGGTGAGGTGACCTATGAACTAGAGTATTGTGTTAAGTTCTGGAAGCCATTCAGTGTAAAAGAAAGTAAGATCCTTGAAAGAGTTTGGGGAACAAAAGTGAGTACAGTTATGAAAGGGCTGGAAATGAAAAGTTTGAGAACAGGTTGGGCGAGCTGGATATGGACTCTCTGGAGAAAATAACAAACATGAGGACATGATATGCATTCACAGTTTCACAGAACTGCATTGCAAATTAATAGATCTGGAAGATGGCATGACTGCAGGAGTGAAAGGTAACATTTCATACTCGGCATGTGAAAATTCTTCTTCACAAAGAAGATGGTGGATAGATAAAATAAACTTGGAGGATGGCATGACTGCAGGAGTGAAAGGTAACATTTCAGACTCGGCATGTGGAAATTCTTCTTCACAAAGAAGATGGTGGATAGATAAAATAAACTTGGAGGATGGCATGACTGCAGGAGTGAAAGGTAACATTTCAGACTTGGCATGTGGAAATTCTTCTTCACAAAGAAGATGGTGGATAGATAAAATAAACTTGGAGGATGGCATGACTGCAGGAGTGAAAGGTAACATTTCAGACTTGGCATGTGGAAATTCTTCTTCACAAAGAAGATGGTGGATGAGCAAAATAAACTTGGAGACTAAGGGCCACAGTACAAAACAACAAAGGGTTTCAAAATAACATGCGATAAGTAGAAGATATGAGGATGGTCAGGGAAGAGGAGCTGCAATTTGGCAGTTGCAACAAACAGGTGGATTACAATGACCTTAGGAGTTTTTATGGGAGTAAGGAGTCAGTAGAAACATTAGCAGGTATTAGACAGATACTCAGAAAGAGGGATGATGGATAAATGTTAGCCAGAGACTTATAAGGTCGTGCAAGTATAGTACGCCTCTCTGTGCACGTATGGCGAGTCAAGTAGTCTCTAAGGCCTAGTGGAAAAAGCAATGATTGCTGAGGGTGAGTTGAACCCCATCATATCCAGCAGCACAAAAAGCACTGGGGAAAATAATTTTCTCAAGTTAGAGTCGTGACTCAGAAAGGACCCTTCGGCCCCAGGGGGTTTACCTAGTTAATATGATATAATTAATGAATGAATGAATTAATTAATTAATTAAATTGCCTACCAGCAAAGTATATGTTTCTATAAGACATTATTTGCAGAAGCTTTCCCCTAAGCCTTTACTATTTAGATGTTAGATAGTTAAGATATAAAAACATTAATCAAACGCAGTTTCAGTTGACAACCGTGTTATGGAAACTGTGTTTGGTGAAGGTGTTTTTTTTTTTCTGAGGACTAAACTTCCCAACACACCCAGCATGCAAAGTTCTGCAGTTCCTCCTCATCCTGTCACTGAGTGCAACACAATCAGTATGTATAGATTATCAGGTTTTATGTAAGAACATTTGTTACTATAAAGACTTATTCAAAATCTGGGATATAGGAAGACAGAGTTAGAACAGCCCAAAGCAAGGAAGGAAGTGAGGCGACACAAGGAAGGTAAAGGAGATGAGATGGTAGAGGAGGATATCGTTGTCATAATAGTACATTATGGTTTATACAGAAGAGAGGTATGGCACAGATTCATACAGCTATATTAGCACCAGCTTAACCAGGGGTGGTGCAGGTGCAGAGACATTTATTATCAGATGCTGCTTCGGTTGGTGTTTAAAGTCTTTCAGACTGGAGACTGTTCTTTGGTGGAGTCGGATGGTACTCCAGGTATTAGCAATGCAGTGTGAATACAGGGAGCATCCTGCATTGTTGTTAGGTTTAGTTATGGCGAGTAAGGATTTGTCAGTGGAGTGTAGAGATCTCTTACTAGTGTAAGGTTGAATGATGGAGTGAAGGGATGAGAATTTTTCAGGGATGTGCAATAAATAGTTTGAAGGTTGTAATTAATTGTGAGTACAATAGAGAATTATTTTAGCTTGAACCAGTTTAGTTGTTTTAGAGGGTTTACTATCATAATCCAGAAGTGCATTCTGTCAATTATTCACATCACCAAACCAGAATGTTGAAAATTAAAACATCTTTACACCCCATTTCAAACCACGTTAATATCGATTGTTTGACATTCGTTGGAATGGAAATGTGGCCATTGGATGACATGTGCCTTACAATGTTTGGTGATGCCAGTGCGGTACATTTCTGTTTGATATTTAGCTGTTTTGAAACTGTACTCTGATATTGCACCATTCAATGGAATGCAGTTGTGGGTCATGATAGTAAACCATTTTAGAAAGGGGTGGTGACGTAATCTATGTTGTTTTTTGGTTGCGACTTTTGTTACTTTACTGCAGCATTGTTCTAGTTTGGCTGGTATACAGGAGTTAAGATTGATTAGGGTAGGAGAGGCAAATAATGGTGGCAGGAGAAAAGAAGTGGCTGTATTGTGTCTAGCAGAGTCAGTAAGGTAACGTTTTACTCCATAGAAGCAGCCTAGCTTTTGGTGTGTCTTCTTTATTTCTTTATGGCTTGCTGAAGGTGGATGGCTCATCTCCCAAGCACCTGCTTGTAAATGTTTCATCTCTTAAGCCCCTGCTTACACTTATCAAAAGTACTAGAACTTGTCAAAGATTTGGGATGCATGGCTATGCTTAAAAAGGCCCTCATGATCATTAGCCTAGTACACTCCTATTCAGATCAAATTTCATGTGGTTATTTATAATCATACCTAGTAGTTTGTTGTGGAATGATAGTTCTAGATCAGTCTTGTTGGATGGCAGTATATTATACATAGTTTTCTGGGAGGAGAAAAGAGTTGAAAGTGAACAGTAGCAGTTCAGCTTTTTGGGAAACAGAAGGAGATGTGAGTTGTCAAGTCAAGCTTCTATAGAAAAGAAGGATTTCTGGATCAGTGTTTGGACCATGGATAGTGTCCCAGCAGCACATATTAGAGTGACATCATCAGCATATTGTATTATGGTGGCTTCTTTGGCTGATGTGTTTAGGTTTTTAATAAATAAATTAAACAGAAGTGGCCCTAGGGTGGAACCTTGTGGGACTCCAATGGTTATAGGAAGGAAAGAGGAGAAATCATCTTGCCATTTCAGTGCTTGGGACCTGTCAGTGAGGTAAATAAGAAACCAGTTAAATGAGGAGGGTTTAGTTAGGAAAATTTAATGATTGCTAGCAATGAATATCTTAGATAGATCAAGAAAAAGGGATGAGGTTAGAAGACCTGAATTTCTATAGTGATTTATTATATCAGTTAATCTGAGAAGGGCAGTGGTTGTACTGTGATTGGGTATGAAACCATGCTGTGAGGGAGAGAGGAGGTTACCAGAAGTAATATATGTAGTAAGGTGAAAGTAAATACATCTTTCCAAGATTTTGGATAAGGGTGAGAGAATGGCAGCTGGTCTGTAGTTTGTGAACTTGGTTGATGCGCCACCTTTATTTAGGGGTATTATATACAGGAACCACAAAAGAAATGGATGGTGCCAATGAAACTGTTAACCAAAAAAAAAACACCTTGGATCCAGTGGTTGTGGCACACACAGCTTTAATGAGCAGTCCAACAAAACACCAAGCACGAGACGAGCACAAGAGCACAGTACACAAGATTAACATTCACAATGTAAATCCCGTTTTCGTCATCAACTTCTTCAGATGAAAGAATGTATCAGTCATTACCTTTTATATACCCGGATCAATTAAAACTTAACCAATGAAATTGTGATTCCAATTGAAGTTAAAATCGTTTAAACAATACCCTAACACATACACTTCCATATAAATATTTTTAAAAATATTTGTGACAAGAGAAATAAAAAAATATGTAGGTATTTAGTATAAAACTGTTTTAAAAGTATCCCTATATAGTTTGTTAAAACTTTAATATTTCATAAACCAACCTAAAACATATAAAATATGTCCTAAAAAATAAATTAATATTTCCCTCTAGTGCCAACATCTAAAATTGAACCGAAGTCCAAAAGAAAAAAATAACATGTGATAGAACAAGATTGAAATTGCGTCTTCATAAAAGTATGTATTCACATAGATCTAAAGGAGTACATTGGGTATAAATATGGACATTAAATAAAAATAAAATGGTCAGAGTTTAGCTGATCTTAGTTTAAGTACTGCCCCCAGTGAAATCATATCATTAAGACCTGGAGTCTTAGTAGCTTCCAAAACCAACTGCCAGTATAGTTCTCTGTACTCTACTAAGGTTTCCCACATACCTAGGATTGATTAATACCACCTCTAAAATAAAAAACTGAAATTTAGCCTTACTACATGACACTCTGTGTTTGTATAATGCATTAGTTTCACATTTGGTCTTAATGTCATACAAGTGTTCGTATATCCTTTGTTTCAATTTCCTTTCACTTTTGCCTACATAAAAAGATCCACATTCTTTACATACAGCTAAATAAATAATACCCTTTGTATTACAATTAGTGTATGCATTTAAAACAAGTTTCCTTTTTCTAGCCTTTAAATAAAAATATTCTCCTATCACAAGGTGGGAACAAAAGTTGCAACTGCCACATTTGTATAAACCTTTTTTTCTTTTTTGAACCCTTTTCAAGACTGCTTATTTGAACCATTTTCTAACAGGTTCTTAATGGTATTTCCTTTATGGTAAATATATTTAAGGTCATTATCAAAAATATATTTTAGATCCAATTTTAACAAACTATATAGGGATACTTTTAAAACAGTTTTATACTACATACCTACATATTTTTTTATTTCTCTTGTCACAAATATTTTTAAAAAATTTTTATGGAAGTGTATGTGTTAGGGTATTGTTTAAACGATTTTAACTTCAATTGGAATCACAATTTCATTGGTTAATTTTAATTGATCCGGGTATATAAAAGGTAATGACTGAGACATTCTTTCATCTGAAGAAGTTGATGACGAAAACAGGATTTACATTGTGAATGTTAATCTTGTGCACTGTGCTCTTGTGCTCGTCTCGTGCTTGGTGTTTTGTTGGACTGCTCATTAAAGCTGTGTGTGCCACAACCACTGGATCCAAGGTGTTTTGTTTTCTTGGTTAACAGTTTCATTGACACCATCTGCTTCTTTTGTGGTTCTGGTTATTTTTCGGATGGATTCACAAGTGGCTATGGCTTCTGACAGTGGAAACAAGGGTTTTGAACTTGGGGAGCTTCAGAAGCTCATTGGGCAGTTGACACAGCTGGTGGGATTACTGATGCCTGTTAGCCAATCGATGGCTATGCTGCTATTGTCACTCCCTATACCCGGAAATCAAGAAGCAGTCAGGCGTGCTATTCCGAGTGAGGGAATGGCCGCAAACAACAACAAACGCAATGGAAGAGATGAACGAGAGGATATTGGACTAAATGCTGTCACCAATGAAAGTTTAGAAGGTTTTCCAAACATCACCTTGAACCAAGACAATGCAAGGTTTCCTTTTAGGGAGCCAAGAACTATTGCGGACAATAACGGGTCGCAGATGGGACCGGACACCAATGCTTGGTTTCCAGGTACTCAGAGACAACTTAAAGACATTTTAAATGTCAAATTTGATTTCAAAAGAAAACTTTCTATTTCAGGCAATAATGGGACTTACAGTAGCATGCTTAAAGAATTAGATTTTTGTTTACACAAGTACAAAATGTTTTATATGGATAATGCATATCTTAAACACTGCTTACAACTGAATATTGTACCATATTGTAATTTGTAAATATCCTAATAATGTGGTAGAAGACAGTGATTTTCACCACAATTTACTTACTGCCTTTGATAAATGTGGCTTTGACATACTGAGAGCAATAATTAAAAACAATGAGGTTGAAATTGAAAAACTACACACTATTATTGAGCGTATTAACAAAGGTATTACTAGTGACCTGTTATTTACAGTTGAAGAGGAAAAAATTAAATATCACAAATTGCTTAAGAACTTAGAAATTAAATGTGTGGAAGTGCAAAATAGAAAGATTGGTAAAACTGAGAGGGACATAAAAGAATACAAAACTAAGACACACTACCCCAAACCCAAATTTAGGGGAAGGAGAGATAGTGGATATCAGGACAAAGACAATTGTGAAACTAGAATAAATGATGATATTTTTTATGAAAACAATTTTGATGGTGCAGATTTCCCTCCACTAAGAAGGTCAGAAAGGTTAATGTCTAAACAATCTGTGGACTATAATTCAAAAAACTACAAAGGCAGGCAACGTGGACCCCCAGTGAGGAACCAACCAGGTTGGAAACAGTAGGCAGTATTTCAAATGATGGTTTCAAATGGACACACAAAGGTTTTAACATTTTTAATTACTCTAGTATCCCTATAACTACTACTATTTTTGATTTGTTTTTTAAGGGGTTTGGTTTTATTCCTACACAGAGAACAAATATTTTTAAGTTATTTGCTGACTTGAAGTTGTTTATTAGGAAAAAGAACCTAGAGTTGTTTTTCAATGGCAAGAAAATGAGTTTTAAAGAAAAATGTTTGAAACGTAGGAGTACTTTTAATCCACCTTTGCATCCACAACTAAAAAACTTTGAAACAACTGTGGAAAGTAAATTAAGAACTTCCTTGAGACAACATTATGTGAAAGCAAATTTAACTTTACCAGAACAGAAAATGCTTGCTGATATTAGTAATAATAGAAGTTTAAGGGTTATGAAACCTGACAAGGGTGGGGGAGTTGTGATAATGGATCACATATTATAAAAAGGAAAAATGATGGAAATTTTAAACAACTCTGACAAATATACAAGAACATCTATAAACGAAATCAACATAGCATACAACAAGATACGAGTGTTACTAAATGATTTATTGATTGAAGGGCTAATAGATGTGGACACATACAGATATTTACATGTTGAGAAACCTAAAGTACCCTCTATTTTCGGTATCCCAAAGATACACAAGGACATGAATGATCCACCTTTAAGATCAATAGTTTCAGCTGAGGGTTCTGTGACTGCACCTCTTGCTAAATATGTAGATTTGAAAATAAAGGGGTTAGTGCTCAACAATAACAACATATTAAAAGACTCTTGGGACCTTTTGAGTAATTTAAACCATTCTTTATTTACGGAGGGGGTAGCTTTTGGAAGCCTAGACGTGGTGGATTTATTCACCAGTATACCACATGATGTTGGTCTTGAATGGTTTGAGGAAATGCTTGTAGGATATAAAGGAATAACAAACAATGAATTTAGAACAGTTTTGGTCCTGATGGAAGTGGTACTTAAGAACAATTTTATTTTCTTTGAAGGTGAATACTTCAAACAGTCTAGAGGTGTGGCGATGGGGGCACATTGTGCTCTCACCTATGCTAATATAATCATGGCCTACTGGGAAAACAACTATATTTTAAATTCTCCACACAAATGTTATTGGACCTTTTATAGTAGATTTCTTGATGATTTATGTTTTCTATGAGAATGACCAAGGGATACGTTTGAGTCCTTTGTAAAATACATTAATGGAACAACTAGTCTCTTATGCTTCACATACAATTTTGATTGTCAAGAATTAAATTACTTGGATGTGAATATAAGAAAAAACAAAGATGGTTTCACGTCCAAGATTTATAGAAAATAGACATTTTCTAATTCTTAGTTGCAGTATTCTAGTTCCCACCCATCCCACCAGAAGAAAGGGGTGGTGAAAGGACAATTAGTGTGTTTAAGTAGAATGACTGCTGACAATGAGATTTTTTTATAGTGAGTGTGAGGTATTGAAAGGACTGTTTTTAAATAGAGGTTACCCAAGTGAACTGTTTGATCAGGTACGGAATGAGGTAATAGAAGGAAGAGCTAGTAAATTTGCTCTAATTTTAGGGAGACTAGAAAGTCCTAATGATAACGTACCTAAGGAAACTATAGATGAAAACTACAGTTCAGGAATCATAACTACCTACGACGGCCAGTCTAGCCTGGTTAGGAGAATTATAGATAAAGAATTGAAACATTTTGCCAAATTATCGGATCTAAAATATATTTTTGATAATGACCTTAAATATATTTACCGTAAAGGAAATACCATTAAGAACGTGTTAGAAAATGGTTCAAATAAGCACAGCCTTGAAAAGGGTTCAAAAAAGAAAAAGGGTTTATACAAATGTGGCAGATGCAACTTTTGTTCCCACCTTGTGATAGGAGAATATTTTTATTTAAAGGCTAGAAAAAGGAAACTTGTTTTAAATGCATACGCTAATTGTAATACAAAGGGTATTATTTATTTAGCTGTATGTAAAGAATGTGGATCTTTTTATGTAGGCAAAAGTGAAAGGAAATTGAAACAAAGGATATATGAACACTTGTATGACATTAAGACCAAATGTGAAACTAATGCATTATAAAAGCACAGAGTGTCATGTAGTAAGGCTGAATTTCAGTTTTTTTATTTTAGAGGTGGTATTAATCGATCCTAGGGGTGGTATGTGGGAAACCTTAGTAAAGTACAGAGAACTATACTGGCAGTTGGTTTTGAAAGCTACTAAGACTCCAGGTCTTAATGATATGATTTCACTGGGGCCAGTACTTAAACTAAGATCAGCTAAACTCTGACCATTTTATTTTAATTTAATGTCCATATTTATACCCAATGTACTCCTTTAGATCTATGTGAATACATACTTTTATGAAGACGCAATTTCAATCTTGTTCTAGCACATGTTATTTTTTATTTTGGATTTCGGTTTAATTTTAGATGTTGGCACTAGAGGGAACTATTAATTTATTTTTTGGGACATATTTTATGTGTTTTAGGTTGGTTTATGAAAGATTAAAGTTTTAACAAACTATATAGGGATACTTTTAAAACAGTTTTATACTACATACATACATATTTTTTTATTTCTCTTGTCACAAATATTTTTAAAAATATTTATATGGAAGTGTATGTGTTAGGGTATTGTTTAAACGATTTTAACTTCAATTGGAATCACAATTTCATCGGTTAAGTTTTAATTGATCCGGGTATATAAAAGGTAATGACTGATACATTCTTTCATCTGAAGAAGTTGATGACGAAAACAGGATTTACATTGTGAATGTTAATCTTGTGCACTGTGCTCTTGTGCTCGTCTCGTGCTTGGTGTTTTGTTGGACTGCTCATTAAAGCTGTGTGTGCCACAACCACTGGATCCAAGGTGGTTTGTATTTTGGTATTATATATAGGGTTTTTTCCATAAAGTGAGAACATATTTTTGCTGGATAGAATGGTTTATTAGAATTGAGATGTGGTATGCAAAGCTATCTGCAGCAAGTTTGAAGTATTCAAGATGGAAGCTGGTCAGGGGCAGTGGTTGTGGCCTTAAGGGTACATAGTTATTTTTTAATTGTAGGTGTTAGCACTGGAGTGAGTGTGAAAGTCTGCTGTAGCTTCGATGACTGGAGTGGGATGGCTGGATTTGCAGCAGTTTTGTTTTGTAGGTGAGGGGTTACTATATTTATAAAATGTGACTTAAACCATGAAGCATTACTTTGGGGATTATTGGTTGGAGATGGGCTGTGTTGGGTTGATTTTCCAAGACTGAGCAATGCGCTTATCAATTTCCAGAAGTGTTTTGGATTGTTTGATGATGGCTTTAGGGAGTTGCCATAATCATCTTTATTGTCCTGTTTTATGTGTTGTTTGTTATTGTTCCTTAACTGCTTACATTGCTGTTTATGTTCTGCTCTATATTCCCACACACATACATTTCAAATTGTGGAATCTTGAAATAAAAAAAAAAAAAAAAAAAAAACTTGAATGAAGCTATTTCCATGAAGGTTTGGAAAAGGGGTATGCCCTGCTCCTCTCCCTGCATGCGTCACCTACTTACATATTCTACCACTGGGTTATATGACTTTGGAGTAAAGAAAGAATTCTTGACTTTGCAACTCAGCCCACTTTTTAAGAAAAGCCATATTTAGGTTTTACCTTTCAGGCTTACCCATTAGGACAATTAGATGGTAGAATATATGCTGTGTAACCCTTATATAGGAATGATAGATGCAATTATTGGTTCCCTGAGAGAAAAACTGATGCATGGAATAGATACCAAATTATATTATACTGAGCACTAGTTTAGATATTTTTAAGAACAACTTATACACTTATTATGGGAATTAATGTGTTGGTATTCGAGCAGGCTAGAAATGCATTATTGCCCATACCTGAAATATTTTATATATGTATTGTATATTTAATGTATGTATGTATGCAGGTATTCATGTATGTGCTTAGTAATAGGAAAGTTGCATAATGGTGATGGCCTAAAGTCTCAGTTTAAGTTATTTATATGGTCTGATATGAAATGTAGCAGTGGAAATTGCACTGTTCTTTTAATAAGAGATATTGCTTCAGTTTCCCTTATTTTCAGGGGACCTGCCAATGTTTTTTTTACTTTTTCCTGTCAGTTCATTTTTTCATCCAGGGGAAAATATAATCATACTCAAACTGGCAAGTGTTTTGAAATCCTTTTTCCATTTCAGAGGCCTTATTGTTCCATTTGTTCCTACGGAAATCTAAGTCAAGCACTAGGGAAGTGACAAATACTGGTCCCATGCAGGTACCAGCCCCAACCCCCCTAATCCATCTCAGTAAGTAGGCAGCAGGCTCACAAGGTCTGCCTGGGCAGGTGGTGATCTGCGTGTTTGCATGAATTGCATCCCCAGCTCAGAAGTCTATGCACCACATAACAGCTTGAGCTTGCCACTAGCCACTTTTGGTAGTGATGAGCGACCCTCCAATAGGTGTCTAATATAATTGGCTTGGCTAGCTCCCTCCCCACCGGATGGATGTGCTAGTGTCATCCATTCAAGCCCATCCCCTGCTTGGCCCAATCAATGCTTATGCATTTAATCAAGCACAGGCCATCTTTGATGTAGTTGGGGCTTTACCCCTCTAAAGCACTGGGTCATTGTTTCAGTACTTTTGATTAATTATACAATCTTTCAACATATCTAATGTAGCTTGGGACACTGCTCCAGGGACCTATGCCACTAATGAAGAAAGGCCACCTCTTAGGATGGAGAGAGAGGAGACAGAAATAGGGAGATTTAGTCAAGGGATAGCTAATGACATGCGTTTTCTGCAAGGAGACAGATAGGATTACTGAAAGATAGCTTAAGATCAAAGGGGCCAAACTGTGTTTGAAAAGCAAGATAGATGAGCTGATAGAAAGGGGTGTGGCCACGAGTGAGGACTTTGTGAATGAAGGACAGTTAATGAGTTATGAAAAGCCATTGTTATTTCCCAGGTGTGTGACGAGGTGTTCAGGATGTACTGGGGGCAGAGTGAAGCTGCACCTGCAGCCGGTGGGACTCCAAAGTAGAGCTAATGAGGAGAAAGGTGAGGGCAGATCCACCTAAGGATTGAGGCAGCCCTTTGTCTTGGGCATCTCTAATATTTTTATTATGAATCTAGAAGCACTATAGACAGCCATTGGATTCCGACATTGTTGTCATCTGCAAAACTTGATTTTCTACAAGAATGCAATGGTCAGGGAGATGATGAAATCTGGGGTGCGGGGCATATGAGGAAACACTGCACTCCTCACAGAAGGATATAGTCATGTACATAAAAAAATAATTTGTTCCCTGTGTGATATCTCTTTCAGGGAAACACATTTGGAAATCAAGTCTGAGAATTTTGCATTGGTGAATTCAGTTGTATCCAATAATATTGAATTCTTAATAGAGACAAATATTAGTATTCAGTGGTGCTTGAGAAGTAATGAAAAGCTGTGTGACTTGTTCAGACACAAGGTTTGTTTATGAAAATGTCAGGAATCAAAATCTAATCTGTGTGTTGCTTTTATCAGGCTTTTTTACGGCTCATTACTTTAACCTCTAGCAAAATACATTTTAAGAACTATTAACTCCCTGCAATAAGCAATAAGTAAATTGTGTTTTTACAGTTCAGTTTATGAACCATTTTTATACACCAAAGGGCACATAATAATGCTTAACCTTTATAGTATTTAAACAAAAGTATTCATTTAACCTAAAATATTTCCATATGAAATGTGGTTATCATGTCTTGTTTGTGTAAGCAGGAGACATATTTTTGGTCAATTGGGTATGTTATTTGCTTAGCTTTTTTTCTGTGTGTGTATACATGGATGTGCATGCATGTGTGTGTGTGTGTGTGTGTGTGTGTGTGTGTGTGTGTGTGTGCAGTATGTGCTGACAAAAAAAATTGCAAACAATTATCCATGCCACAATGCACATCATCTTTTGTAGTTTGTTTATCCTTCCTTTTGAAGTGACTAGACATTTTTTGTATTATTTTTAGTTCCCTAGATTAGCGTAGGTGCCCTTCCTTTCATGTTTATATTAACCTCTTGTGAAGCTTGCTTCCTTCCTGTCAGTGCAGAGTTAGGGGCTCTTTGTTGGAGGTTAGGTTACACCCATTGTGCAGTGTTATTGCAAATGAAAACATATTCTCAGGCTTCCAGTCGACAAGAGATGTGTACTAAGCTATCCACCAATGTAAGACTCAGCTTTTTACAGATCAAATTTTAAACAGACAGTTTTTAGTTTATTCAGTTATAGTTACCCAATGTTCAGAGTTTTCACATTTATGTTTCGCATTATTTTATAGTTTCCTGTTTTGTTTTCTTTTTTATGCATGGTGATGAGCTCTGTTTCTTGCAATCTTGGTTCACTTATCTTATTTAAAGCTGCTATTATGTTTACTGTATTTCCTGTATAGTGCATGTTGTACCTTCTTTTACTATATCTTGGAAACAGCATTTTGTTGTCTTATGTACTCACCCACACAAAGAAAAGAAATTTGTGCTTAGAGAAATACATTATCAATTAAATAAAGGTTTTTTTTGTACTGTTGCTGACCAGGACAGACTGGAGGTGGCACTTACACTGACTATATCTAATTTGATCAGTTCCCTATGGAACTTCACTTCTTTTTTGTCGTTAAGTGTCATGAGGTCTTTTACATCTAAGTAAGCTGCTAACAGCACAGGCAGATGGGATCTTGGTTTAATGTCTTAGCTGAAGAATGGCTCCATGAGCACAGATCCATTCCTCCCCTTATGCAGAACCACAGTGTCATTATTTTAACATGGTATGAAGCTACAAAGGAAGTTTGAGAGCAGGCTACTCTGTTCATTCCTCCCCTCCTACTCAGGTAAGTGAGGGGCAGGTGAGCTCAGCTAAGAGAATGGGTATTTGAGAGAGGGAAAACCAAGTCTTGACTAATAGTAAGGGAGACAGATAAAGTCAGTTGAAGGGCTAGGTCATGAAGGAATATAACCTGAGCCACAACACAGCTCAGTCTTCTGTCTCAGCAGACTAGGTGATGCGAATACACTTTAGTAGCAAATTATATTCTGTTCACTTATGACCACAGAAAATACAGGCATCGTTTGTGAGTGCAAGAAATCATACAGGTTAAGGTAGGATCATAGAAGAACTGCATGTGTGGATAATGGTTGGAAGCCATTTTTTAAATGTAAAATAATACAGCAGGGCATAAGCAATACAATTTGTAGACTGAAGGGAGAGAATATCGGGATTTTTCTCTTGTGAAATAGAGTGGCTACAGTGCTGTAAAAGTACTAAGAAGGCACTAGATAGTGGGGTTAGTGCTGTGGTGGTATGGGGTTAGTGTTGTGATGGTATGGGGTTAGTGCTGTGATCGTATGGGGTTAGTGTTGTAATGGTATGGGGTTAGGGCTGTGATGGTATGGGGTTAGTGTTGTGATGGTATGGGGTTAGTGTTGTGATGGTATGGGGTTAGTGCTGTGGTGGTATGGGGTTAGTGTTGTGATGGTATGGGGTTAGTGCTGTGATCGTATGGGGTTAGTGTTGTAATGGTATGGGGTTAGGGCTGTGATGGTATGGGGTTAGTGTTGTGATGGTATGGGGTTAGTGTTGTAATGGTATGGGGTTAGTGCTGTGATCGTATGGGGTTAGTGTTGTAATGGTATGGGGTTAGTGTTGTGATGGTATGGGGTTAGTGCTGTGATGGTATGGGGTTAGTGCTGTGATCGTATGGGGTTAGTGTTGTGATGGTATGGGGTTAGTGTTGTGATGGTATGGGGTTAGTGCTGTGATGGTATGGGGTTAGTGCTGTGGTGGTATGGGGTTAGTGCTGTGATGGTATGGGGTTAGTGTTGTGATGGTATGGGGTTAGTGCTGTGATGGTATGGGGTTAGTGTTGTGATGGTATGGGGTTAGTGCTGTGATGGTATGGGGTTAGTGCTGTGGTGGTATGGGGTTAGTGCTGTGATCGTATGGGGTTAGTGCTGTGATGGTATGGGGTTAGTGTTGTGATGGTATGGGGTTAGTGCTGTGATGGTATGGGGTTAGTGTTGTGATGGTATGGGGTTAGTGCTGTGATGGTATGGGGTTAATGTTGTGATGGTATGGGGTTAGTGCTGTGATGGTATGGGGTTAGTGCTGTGGTGGTATGGGGTTAGTGCTGTGATCGTATGGGGTTAGTGCTGTGATGGTATGGGGTTAGTGTTGTGATGGTATGGGGTTAGTATTGTGATGGTATGGGGTTAGTATTGTGATGGTATGGGGTTAGTGCTGTGATGGTATGGGGTTAGTATTGTGATGGTATGGGGTTAGTGTTGTGATGGTATGGGGTTAGTGCTGTGATCGTATGGGGTTAGTGTTGTAATGGTATGGGGTTAGGGCTGTGATGGTATGGGGTTAGTGTTGTGATGGTATGGGGTTAGTGTTGTAATGGTATGGGGTTAGTGCTGTGATCGTATGGGGTTAGTGTTGTAATGGTATGGGGTTAGTGTTGTGATGGTATGGGGTTAGTGTTGTGATGGTATGGGGTTAGTGCTGTGATCGTATGGGGTTAGTGTTGTAATGGTATGGGGTTAGTGTTGTGATGGTATGGGGTTAGTGTTGTGATGGTATGGGGTTAGTGTTGTAATGGTATGGGGTTAGGGCTGTGATGGTATGGGGTTAGTGTTGTGATGGTATGGGGTTAGTGTTGTAATGGTATGGGGTTAGTGCTGTGATCGTATGGGGTTAGTGTTGTAATGGTATGGGGTTAGTGTTGTGATGGTATGGGGTTAGTGCTGTGATGGTATGGGGTTAGTGTTGTAATGGTATGGGGTTAGGGCTGTGATGGTATGGGGTTAGTGTTGTGATGGTATGGGGTTAGTGTTGTATTGGTATGGGGTTAGTGCTGTGATCGTATGGGGTTAGTGTTGTAATGGTATGGGGTTAGTGTTGTGATGGTATGGGGTTAGTGCTGTGATGGTATGGGGTTAGTGCTCTGATGGTATTGGGTTAGGGCTGTGATGGTATGGGGTTAGTGCTGTGATGGTATGGGGTTAGTGTTGTGATGGTATGGGGTTAGGGCTGTGATGGTATGGGGTTAGTATTGTGATGGTATGGGGTTAGTGTTGTGATGGTATGGGGTTAGGGCTGTGATGGTATGGGGTTAGTATTGTGATGGTATGGGGTTAGTGCTGTGATGGTATGGGGTTAGTGTTGTAATGGTATGAAGTTAGTGTTGTGATGGTATGGGGTTAGTGCTCTGATAGTACTGGATTAGTGTTGCGATGGTATGGGGTTAGTGCTCTGATGGTATTGGATTAGTGTTGTGATGGTATGGGGTTAGTGTTGTAATGGTATGGGGTTAGTATTGTGATGGTATGGGGTTAGTGTTGTGATGGTATGGGGTTAGTGTTGTGATGGTATGGGGTTAGTGTTGTGATGGTATGGGGTTAGTGTTGTGATGGTATGGAGTTAGTGCTCTGATGGCATTGGGTTAGTGCTGTGATGGTATGGGGTTAGTACTCTGATGGCATGGGGTTAGTGTTGTTATGGTATGGAGTTAGTGTTGTGATGGTATGAAGTTAGTGTTGTGATGGTATTGGGTTAGTGCTGTGATGATATGAGGTTAGTGTTGTGATGGTATGAAGTTAGTGTTGTGATGGTATTGGGTTAGTGCTGTGATGATATGAGGTTAGTGTTGTGATGGTATTGTGTTAGTGTTGTGATGGTATGAAGTTAGTGTTGTGATGGTATTGGGTTAGTGCTGTGACGATATGAGGTTAGTGTTGTGATGGTATTGTGTTAGTGTTGTGATGGTATGAAGTTGGTGTTGTGATGGTATTGGGTTAGTGCTGTGACGATATGAGGTTAGTGTTGTGATGGTATGAAGTTAGTGTTGTGATGGTATGAAGTTAGTGTTGTGATGGTATTGTGTTACTGTTGTGATGGTATGAAGTTAGTGTTGTGATGGTATTGGGTTAGTGCTGTGATGATATGAGGTTAGTGTTGTGATGGTATTGTGTTAGTGTTGTGATGGTATGAAGTTAGTGTTGTGATGGTATTGGGTTAGTGCTGTGACGATATGAGGTTAGTGTTGTGATGGTATTGTGTTAGTGTTGTGATGGTATGAAGTTAGTGTTATGATGGTAAGGGATTAGTGCTGTGTTGGTATGGGGTTAGTGTTGCGATTGTATGGGGTTAGTGTTGTGATGGTATGGGGTTAGTATTGTGATGGTATGGGGTTAGTGTTGTGATGGTATGGGGTTAGTGTTGTTATGGTATTGTGTTACTGTTGTGATGGTATGAAGTTAGTGTTGTGATGGTATTGGGTTAGGGCTGTGATGGTATGGGGTTAGTGCTGTGGTGGTATGGGGTTAGTGCTGTGATCGTATGGGGTTAGTGTTGTGATGGTATGGGGTTAGTGTTGCGATTGTATGGGGTTAGTGTTGTGATGGTATTGGGTTAGGGCTGTGATGGTATGGGGTTAGTGTTGTGATGGTATGGGGTTAGTGTTGTGATGGTATTAGGTTAGGGCTGTGATGGTATGGGGTTAGTGCTGTGGTGGTATGGGGTTAGTGCTGTGATCGTATGGGGTTAGTGTTGTGATGGTATGGGGTTAGTGTTGTGATGGTATGGGGTTAGTGTTGTGATGGTATGGGGTTAGTGTTGTGATGGTATGGGGTTAGTATTGTGATGGTATGGGGTTAGTGTTGTGATGGTATGGGGTTAGTGTTGTGTTGGTATGGGGTTAGTATTGTGATGGTATGGGGTTAGTATTGTGATGGTATGGGGTTAGTGTTGTGATGGTATGGGGTTAGTGTTGTGTTGGTATGGGGTTAGTGCTGTGATGGTATGGGGTTAGTGCTGTGATGGCATTGTGTTAGTGTTGTGATGGTATTGGGTTAGGGCTGTGATGGTATGGGGTTAGTGCTGTGATGGCATTGGGTTAGTGTTGTGATGGTATGGAGTTAGTGTTGTGATGGTATGAAGTTAGTGTTGTGATGGTATGGGGTTAGAGCTGTGATGGTATGGGGTTAGTGTTGTGATGGTATGGGGTTAGTATTGTGATGGTATGGGGTTAGTATTGTGATGGTATGGGGTTAGTGTTGTAATGGTATGGGGTTAGTGCTGTGATCGTATGGGGTTAGTGTTGTAATGGTATGGGGTTAGTGTTGTGATGGTATGGGGTTAGTGCTGTGATGGTATGGGGTTAGTGTTGTAATGGTATGGGGTTAGGGCTGTGATGGTATGGGGTTAGTGTTGTGATGGTATGGGGTTAGTGTTGTAATGGTATGGGGTTAGTGCTGTGATCGTATGGGGTTAGTGTTGTGATGGTATGGGGTTAGTGTTGTGTTGGTATGGGGTTAGTGCTGTGATGGTATGGCGTTAGTGCTGTGATGGCATTGTGTTAGTGTTGTGATGGTATTGGGTTAGGGCTGTTATGGTATGGGGTTAGTGCTGTGATGGCATTGGGTTAGTGCTGTGATGGTATGGGGTTAGTACTCTGATGGCATGGGGTTAGTGTTGTGATGGTATGGGGTTAGTGTTGTGATGGTATGGGGTTAGTGTTGTGATGGTATTAGGTTAGGGCTGTGATGGTATGGGGTTAGTGCTGTGGTGGTATGGGGTTAGTGCTGTGATCGTATGGGGTTAGTGTTGTGATGGTATGGGGTTAGTGTTGTGATGGTATGGGGTTAGTGTTGTGATGGTATGGGGTTAGTATTGTGATGGTATGGGGTTAGTGTTGTGATGGTATGGGGTTAGTGTTGTGTTGGTATGGGGTTAGTATTGTGATGGTATGGGGTTAGTATTGTGATGGTATGGGGTTAGTGTTGTGATGGTATGGGGTTAGTGTTGTGTTGGTATGGGGTTAGTGCTGTGATGGTATGGGGTTAGTGCTGTGATGGCATTGTGTTAGTGTTGTGATGGTATTGGGTTAGGGCTGTGATGGTATGGGGTTAGTGCTGTGATGGCATTGGGTTAGTGTTGTGATGGTATGGAGTTAGTGTTGTGATGGTATGAAGTTAGTGTTGTGATGGTATGGGGTTAGAGCTGTGATGGTATGGGGTTAGTGTTGTGATGGTATGGGGTTAGTATTGTGATGGTATGGGGTTAGTATTGTGATGGTATGGGGTTAGTGTTGTAATGGTATGGGGTTAGTGCTGTGATCGTATGGGGTTAGTGTTGTAATGGTATGGGGTTAGTGTTGTGATGGTATGGGGTTAGTGCTGTGATGGTATGGGGTTAGTGTTGTAATGGTATGGGGTTAGGGCTGTGATGGTATGGGGTTAGTGTTGTGATGGTATGGGGTTAGTGTTGTAATGGTATGGGGTTAGTGCTGTGATCGTATGGGGTTAGTGTTGTGATGGTATGGGGTTAGTGTTGTGTTGGTATGGGGTTAGTGCTGTGATGGTATGGCGTTAGTGCTGTGATGGCATTGTGTTAGTGTTGTGATGGTATTGGGTTAGGGCTGTTATGGTATGGGGTTAGTGCTGTGATGGCATTGGGTTAGTGCTGTGATGGTATGGGGTTAGTACTCTGATGGCATGGGGTTAGTGTTGTGATGGTATGAAGTTAGTGTTGTGATGGTATGGGGTTAGAGCTGTGATGGTATGGGGTTAGTGCTGTGATGGTATTGGGTTAGGGCTGTGATGGTATGGGGTTAGTGCTATGATAGTATTGGGTTAGGGCTGTGATGGTGTGGGGTTAGTGTTGGGATGGCATTGGGTTAGTGTTTTGATGGTATGGAGTTAGTGTTGTGATGGTATGGGATTAGTGCTGTGATGGTATTGGGTTAGTGTTTTGATGGTGTGGGGTTAGTGTTGTGATGGTATGGGGTTAGTGTTGTGATGGTATGGGGTTAGTGCTGTGATGGTATTGGGTTAGTGCTCTGATGGTATGGGGTTAGAGCTGTGATGGTATGGGGTTAGTGTTGTGATGGTATGCCTCAACGACTGGGCATTGAAGGGAGTACTCATGACAGATGGTCAGTCCATCAGGATCTCTATGCTGCAGTGAAGGAAGTTCCTTATTATCAACATATAAAATGAAAAAAACAAGGAAAGAAAACTTGAACAAGATGGCTGGAGTAGTAACCATAAATATTTTATTTTCCTTCAATCCTCTTCCCTCCTTTACAGTTTCAACATGCAGGACAATGGGCAATCATCAGGTTAGCTTGTTTACTTAAATATATTTATAAGGAAAAAGAAAAGAAAGGCATAGTCACTTGGCTGCTGTTGTCAACAGTGTTTTCTGTGTTAAGTAAAAATATGATCATTATGTGAAGCTCCAGGTTACAATCATCTGCAGGGTTCTGTTTCTAGCTTGCTGTTGTTTATTCTGATAGCCATGGTAGTTTGCTTTTTAACCATTATTTTTACCTAGCAAAAGAGTTTAACAATGATGTTTTACACATTGAAATGAAGCCAAAGCTAAGCATACAACCAATTGTCTTGAGCCTTTAAAGGGTGCTTCTTCGCAATAACCTACAGTATAATTAATTTGTTGTCTTGTTTTGTTGTTTCACTCAGTTTACTGGCAGCTGTCTTTTGTGTTAATGTTTTATTGTTTCTCATTATGTACTGCCTTTTCCAGATTTCATTTTCAGTTGTGCTCATTAATCTTGTTAGACAAATTTCTGCTCATTGATGCAGCACAGGATGCTATTTTTACATTCCTAGTACAGGTACAGTAATTTCTCTACCTTTGTAATTATTTAGTTAAAGGGTCTACTTTAACTTCCCTTCTGTGCCAGCCAAACACAGCCTTCTTTCTGCATATAAGTACAATGACCGACTGTTTCAGGAGGTAGAGGTGTGATTTGATTTGCCCTTTTTTCACCTTCTGTCCTCATCCACCCATCCCGCACTTACTTAAATACCTATCTGTACATGTCCTTTCTAAATATTGAGACATTACCCCCACTGCAATAAGTCGTTTGTGACTCCCACCTACAAATTATACTTGCCAATATATTTTTATGCACTTTAGACAACTCATTTAAAGAATCAAACTATCTTACTTTAATTTATGTGATCTCTGCATTTACCTGTATCATTCTAACAAAGGTTAAGTGGTTACATCAAACATAGTCATTGCAAAAGCAAGGAGGAAGGACAGGACTACCATACCTCCTACACTCACTCCTTTATAAAAAATATTTTCTCACTTTATTCTGACTGGAGACATAAAAACTCCTAGGAATACTCTTAACTCCTGCATAACATTCACACACACACACACACACACACACACACACACACACACGCACACACACACACACATGCACTAACCTGCCCCACCCACATCTTCTCCTGTGCTAATCTCGCTTTCCCTACAGCTATTATTAATTAGCTCTAATATACAAAAGCATTTGCATCATTCAGCATACACTCCTTTGTCACACAGCTCCTGCCCTAGAGTCGAACCTCTTTGTAAGCTTCTCCCACATTACATAGTACTATCTTGACCACTATAACCTCTGATTCAGTTGCATAAGATCATTTCTTAACAGACACGATGAACTGATTATATAAGCTAACAAAGAAAAACATAACATGAGTAACAGGTAATATTACTAAAGAACAACACAGCTATTTATAGATGTAGTACATTGCTGTTGCATGGGACAGAGTTAGGAATATTATAGCAGACAGGATAACAAAGAAAAGATGAGTGGGAAATCACTAAAAATGATGAAAGCATGTTATTAGTAATGTAGGATAAGAGGAGGATATTAGGTGATGTGACCGGAATAAATCTAACTCAGCATTTACTAAAACCATGTTCTTAGAGAACTCCCTGATTCAGCTATGTTCAAATATTCTGTATTATCCCCACATCAAAGCTGCAATAAACTATATAATACATTCTGAAAAAAATTCTTTGATTCACTCCCACTTTAACACAATTATTTTACTAGATTATACATCATGATAATAACCTTTTATTCTACTTATCTCCTTTTTTCTCAAACAAACCCGAACTACTTACAGTGTATTATGCTACCATTAACTATAGATAATTTAGCTGCCCTCACAACTCATTGAACTTTAAAAATTCTATAATTTGTTGTTGAAATATGCTCTTACAAAATGCATTATGAACCACCCAAAATATCAGTCATAAGAATTCAAATCTTTTCCAAGCCTAAAGTTAACCAGTAGCTAATATATTTCTGCATCATTGTAGCAGCTATCCTATTGATAACATTAGAAAATATTCATTGTAACCCTGTTTCCCCTGTAGCTTTTTATACAAAATATTCTAGTTTCCTCCAGCAATAATAAAATAAGATATATAACTGTTTAATTAAACCAGGCTTCCCACATTATTAGAAATCTGCCCACTTCAGTATCTAATTCCTCATCTAATAACCAACCATAGCAAAATGGGAATAGGAAGCATATTAACATTAGACTGAACCTGAATACGAAAACTGCAAAACAATCCCCCCACCCTAGCAATAACAGATACATGGCTTAAAGATTTAACCTGTACCTCAGAATACATTACACAAAATCACTAGGTTTTGTTAATAGACCTGATCCTCATATTTGTGTTGGAGGGATATAAATGGATAATAAAAAAACACTTTCCATTCTACATTCTCATCTGTAGCTCAAAAAAGTAATGCCCAGCTCTGCACTGAACCTAACTGTACCATAACCTGTAACAGCCATTTTCCCTTCCAACAAGAATTTGTACATTCTTATCCAGAATGTTTATCACAAACATCTCAGAAGAATGTCTTAGTGTCCTGAAGTGCAAAAATTACCGAACACTTCCAGTGACTTCACTCCACTAATTTCCAATTGCTCCTTTAAAACAGTCCAAACACCGCCCATCTTAAAAAAGGATAGTCACAAATGACAACTCAGTTACATCATAGCCACATTCAACAACATTTTTGAGCAAATCCAAAAGAGAAATTTCCATTCAAGCTATGGAAACTAAACCTGTCCATGGATTACAAGGGACATCATGAATAAATTTAAACAAACAGAATATACTCATAAAGCCTGGAAAACTGACCCAATAAATGAAGCCAAGAAATTATCTTCGATTGAAAAATGAAGTGAAATCTTAACAATGAAGCTGATTTGAATTGCATCAAACAAATACATGTTCCTATTAAGGTAACCTAAAGTATCTAATAATCAGTTCCTGTCTTTAACTAACAACTTATAGTCTGATCCTTAAACCTAACCTTAGATGTCACCACATTCAATCCTAGATGTAACATACTTAACGATACTAGTAACCTTGTGAAGAATGCCCCACTCACACCTACTGGGAGGGCTTTGTGGTCCCTCTACTCCATCTGCTGATAACTCTGTCTGTTCCTGATGTCATTACTGTCTTCAGTTTTAAAACACTTAGCAGTAAGAAAAGGAAGATAATACATAAACAAATAGATGGAACTAAATGTGGCTGCACCCACTAGCTCCTCCTCCACTCTATAAAATGCTTCTCTAATAGCAAACCAGTTACTAATAGAAAACCAATTAAACACATTTAATTTACAACTGGCACAATACCCAAATGCTTATAAGCATGCATTTATTATCCCAATACCAATAGTTAATTTTCCAAAATCCACCTTTGTCTTCGAACTCTACATTATCCTTCTTCCTTCAGCAAAGACAATAGAAAATTATTTTTGATCAGTTTTGTTAAATATTTCCAAAATATGATCTTCTTGTCAATAACCGCTATGACTTTAGATGTGACTATTATACTATGGCAGCTATCTATTTTATTACTAATCAACTTAGCGACAGAGGAGGGTCAGTTAACTTGATCTGTAGTCACTGACATCAAAAGAGCTTTTGAATCTATTAATCAAAGCAAACTCCTTAGTTTAACTGACATAAAGTTTTGGGAAACCTAAAGTGAAGTGGTTTTCATCATATCACTACAAAAGAACATTTACAGTTACCTTAGGGAATAATTACTCATGAAATTGTACTCTAAAAACAGGAACTTCAAGAATCAGTTCTAAGTCCACCACTCCTATCTGTGTTTATTAAATATTCTAAATTGTGTCCTTAAATACATAAACTGTACAATTCATAGTGATGATATTATTATCCTTTCCTCTGGTACTTTAATAAGTACTCTACATGATAAATTACCAACTTGTTTCAGTTTTCTGTGCAACTGGCTAGTTAGCCATTACCTAGTTGTTACTACCCTAATCCTCCAGCATGTTACGTGGTACTGCAAAAACCTCTCCAATATTCATTTGCTTCCATTAGTGGCCCAGCTGTGGGCTCTCCCATCTTCAGTATCAAATCAAATAAAAAATAACTGAGCTTCACACTAGTAATGGATCAATTACTATCCATATTTCTCAGGTTGAAGATAAAACATTAAAAACAACTTCAATTTGCCTACAAGTTGTCATAAATATTAACATTCAAAGTAAGAAACTCTATAGAAATTCATATGCTTATTCCTAAAACCAAATGCTGCCTATTCATAATTGCTCTCAGTTCCTTTTATAATACTTCAGCATAGCACACTACCCCTAATTAAATGTGTTGCTTCATTACTCAGTCGAACAGCAGGGAACATCTTTGCAATACAATTGGTTAGCAGTCACTGCAAGGGCAACATTCCAGTTTAAATCACACAGTTTTAAACTTCAGTTTAACAGCCACTACTCCCTGACTCAAAGCTTCATACTAGGGTGTCTGCATATTCATTCAAATCTACTGCTAATAACAATATTAATTATATCACAACATCTTTCAGAAAGGACCTGGATGAAAAGGCATGTTTTAAGATCTGCCCAGCAGCATAGAATTCACTACCAGGTAATCTTAGGTCTTATACAGTCTAATCAGTTTTCAAGAAAAGGATGCTGTTCGCAGGATATATGCTAGTAACAACTAACAGGATTTATATTATCAAGCTTGTATTCACAGTCAGACCTTTATTAGTTTTATGAAAATTGTAATAATGTTGCATGTCTACAAAGTGACAACTATGTACATAAAAAACATTTTTTTCTTTCTTTCTTTCTTTCTTTCTTTCTTTCTTTCTTTCTTTCTTTCTTCTCTTTTTTTCTTCTTGTTAAATACTACAACATTTTAGTTTAGTCTATGCATATTTTTTATATCATATAGATTGTACAACATTACACTGTATTAAAAGATTTCCACTAAGTACATAACTTTTTGGGACTTTCGTTTACCAAATTATTACTTTTACTACAAAAGAAATAAACTTTAGGTAAATTCCAGTAAACTAAATTTCATTTGTTTCCATTTTTCATAATTATAGCAGTTAAGAAACATACTTTTTTTTTCATTTTTAACTGACAGGGAAATTGAAGCCTTTCATCTTCCAGAACATAAATTTCTGTCATCAGTTTTCTTCCTTACATTGTGCTTAATGCGACAATTGTCCTTTAAATAGGCTTCATGGTCGCCTCTTTATAATCTCCAGTCCTGAACTGAAAATCTTACCTGCACTTTAGTTGTAAGTTAGTCCTTCTAGGGTTCACGATATGCCTTCTCTAAAAAGGTGACACAAATCATGCAGCCAACTACACAGACTCAAAAGATATGCCAAGAAAAGTCTCTTTAAATGCATGGACAATTACATGTGTTGTAGCATTGCATGGTGGTTCTCACCAATTGAAGAGTATGGGAGACCTCAAACTATATAAATAGTGGTGCAAATAATTAATGTTTGTGACTGATAACGATAAAGTGTACATAGTAGTGTAAATAATGTTTGTCACCCCAAAATGAGAACAAATAGAGTATTGTATCGTTTTCTTAAAATGGAATCAGTGTTTAGTTCAGTTTCATTATGAGTGGAAAAAACTTGTGTGTATTAGTAAGAACATTTGTTGAATGGGGATTTGAAGATAATATAATTATAATATAAATGAGGACTGAGACAAGCTCGGCCAGAGAGTGCTTGCCCTTGTTAAAGGGAGTATATGTAGAGCACAGGCTTTAAGAGAGAGACTGAGCAAGAGAGAGAAAAATAACCAAAGTGGAGAACAGTTTTGGAGATGGTAGGAATAATCCTGTCAAAAGGAATCCTGAAGGAGCTACTATCCATCACTATCAGACACTGTTTCCCTGCAATACAACACTGAACTAAAGGTAATGGTTATGCATGGCAGTTAAAAACAATAAGACTGTATTTTGTTGGAAGAACCTGGTTTATCTGCACTTGTTTATTATGCATGGCACTTATGTTATAAATACTGGTTGTCCTAACTGTATTAATTTTCCACAGTATATTCTGCAGAACAAAATCCAGTGATTTAGCCACATAACAGTCCAGCTTTCTTTCAGTTTTTGCCTTGATCTGCACTACTGATTGCTTAGATGAGAAAATCAAGAAAGTCATCATTTTATGTAACTCCACTCAACATATTTGAAGTCATAGCCATGTAACTCCTAGGTACCTGTTTCATTCCTGGTATTTACCTTTCTTAGCTGCACATACATATTACAGTGTTGCTGATTTCATGGCTGCTGTAACAAAGTAGAAACTGCAGTCAACTTATGCTGCTTCTGAAACACAGGGGTCAACCAGGCAACTCCACATCCTGCTGTATGTTTATCTTTGTAGAGGGGACCTCTCCTTCATAGCATCACCCTAAGACAGAGCACTAACATCACTCAGTTAAGGATAAACAAATAACCCCCAAATTCCTTACTATTTTCTAGGCTGATTTTTTTTTCATTCTTATTTATACTTAGCTGACTAGATTAATCTTATTAGGTCAATGCTGTCTTTTCAAGGGAGACATGAAGTGGTATTTATACAACCTAGGGGAAATTAATCTAGGGTACTGGGGAACTTCCTGTACTCTCTTCAATAAGTTCTGTGCAATCTTTTACATCCACCTGAGCTACCTGCAGCTCAGGCAGACAGGAACTCGGTTCAATGTCTCATCCAAAGGATGGCACATTCAAGAGTGCAGCACCCCCCATGCTGAACTGCACTGTCATCATTGGAAATATTAATTCAGCTTCTTGGTGTGGGAATAGAACCCACAGCCTTCAGCAGAAAAGATGGAGTACCTGTTGGGCTTCTGAAACTGTATACCTACAGCCCACTCATAACAAGTTTCTGCTTCAGAAACTCTTATATTTGCACTACTACTTCCATTTCTGTTTTGTTCTCCCTACTTTCAGTAGTTCTATCTGGGTTACACAGACACCCTTGAAAAGAGTTGAGAAATGTTCCTGCCAACCTCTCAAATTTTTCCATCAGTCAGTATGAATACTACCGCTGATCTCCAGTGAAGATAGGAAAAATGTCAGGTTAATTACTTCATAGCTAAGGCACCCCTAAGACTTGACCCAGTAGTTAGGGATCTGGTAACATGTGTAGATAGTAATCTGGTCTTTGACTAACATGTGACCAAGGTAGTAAGAAAATCATTCTGTGTCACCCAACGTATAAATAAGGGCATGACATCCAGGTCAAAGAAAGTCATAGTGGCATTTTATTTGGCCCTTATCAGACCCATCATTGAGTATAATGCCCACTTTGGCATGTACTTGACAAGACATTTGTAATAGTTGGAATGCCCACAAAGTTTTCTTACCAGGAGAATCCAAGGTATAAACACACTGTCCAATACGGATCACCTTAAAGCCCTATATCTATACTTGGTCTTTTAAGGAATACTGACAGGCTATCTATGTCTGGCCAACAAGACATCCTCAGATCCACCTCTGATAGACCTTTTGTGTAGTCATAAAATGAACAGCATCAGAACCACTAAATCCAAGGATTTAATTTTTGTTTGTGACATGAATAAGACATGCTGGTGACAGATGTGTGTCACAGAGGATCCCCATGATCTGGGACAGGCTCCCTATCTTTCATAGGTTCATAGGTAGGTACTAGGCTATCAGCTCAGGGGTCTACGTAAGCCTAGCCAACAAGGTTCCCTGGCTTATGCCACCCAAGAAAGTTAATTTCCTGTGCCCCTGTCGAGCAGAGCCACAGAAGTGATCCCTGGGGTGTATTTCCTATTTCCCATCCACTCATCAAGATTTTTCTTGAAGAGTGCTAATGAGGAACTTTGCTTGACATAGATGGGTAGCTTGTTCCAGAGTATAGGAAGTCTCTGGGTCAGGAATCTATCCCGCCAGCATGTCCTGTTTATTGTGGTGACAAAGTTTAGATCCCTAGAGTGTGTAGCTTGGAGGGATTGGGATTTCTTAAGGTGTAGCATGTTCAACAGCTTTGGTTGTAACATAGCTTTATATATTATGCAGAGATCTCCTCGGAGTAGGTGATATGCTACAGAGTAAAGCTGGAGTTTTTTGAGGCAATCAGTGTAGGGCATCTGTTTGAGGCCGGTAATCCTCTTTGTGAGGTACTTCTGTGGCCTTTCCAGCTGCTGCAGATGTCTTGTGAGGTACATTCCAAAAGGAGCATTGTACTCTATAATGGGTCTAATGAGTGCCGCGTAGAGGGGAACAATGACCTATTTTTTCCTGGATGAGAACCCTTTTGTGATGAGGTGTGCCACATAGAAGGATTTCCTGACTACTGTGGCAATGTGATTATCAAAGGAGAGACAACTGTCCACCTGGGTCCCAAGGTCTCTTTCCGCACATTCAGTGTTAAGTAGACTGACGTTTATGTGGTAGTTCATGGGTACAGAGTTTTTACCAAAGGGGATGACAATGCACTTTTTGGCATTGAGCTTGAGGCCATGCCTCTGACACCAGGCATCTGTCTCAGTGAGGCCCTTCTGTAGGATCTCCACATCATTTGGGGACTCGACTATGGCTCCTAGTTTGCAGTCATCTGCAAACTTTGTTAGCCAGAGGCCTTCTGTGTTAGCCTGTACTTCAGAGAAGCAGATACCAAACAGGTGAGGTCCAAGGACTGAACACAGTGGTACTCCACTTGTCCATTGTTTCAAGTCAGATTTGGAGTCTGCAACTTTTACAGTGTGGGTTCTGTCAGTGAGCCAGTTGGCAACCCATCTTGTGACATAGGGATTTATACCTAGTTTAGTGAGTTTAGCTATGATTCCAGAATGGGGGATGTTGTCAAAAGCCTTGGTGAGGTCAAGATAGGCTGTGTGAACCACCATAGCCACATCTACAGCTTTGGTGACTGCCTCAAAGAAGTCAATCAGTTTCAGAAGGCATGATCTGCCTTTCACAAACCCGAACTGGGTGAGGTCCAGAGTTTGGAGGTTACCAATGTCTTTGTTTATAAGTTCCATGATGATACATTCCATGGCCTTGCAGACCAGGCTCATCAGGCTAATAGGGCAATAGTTCCCAGGATCAGTGGTGGCTTCTCCTTTGTGGAGTGGGATAACTGTTGCTGTATGCCATTCAGTGGGCACAAAGCCTGATGTGAGACTATGACTGAACATGGTGCTTAGGTGGGGAGCGAGTTCATTCTGAAGTTCGTGTAAAACACAGCCTGGGATGCTGTCCGGTCCCATGGATGCTGTGTTTTTGGTTTTAGGGAGTGCAGCTTTTACCTGCATAGATGTGATTACAGGGACTCTGCATTCTTCCTGTATAGATATGGGCCCTTTAGGGGGTGAGAGGGGGGTAAGGTTAGCACTGAACCTATCTGCCAGGATGTTGGCAATATCAGTTGGGTCTGTAATTTTCATGCTGTTGTGCTGTAACTCAGAGCAGATCTGGGTGTTGTCATTGAGATTCTTGACATAGCTATAGAATGCTTTGTGGTTGCCCTTAGAATCAGTGGCGATTTTGTTTTCTTAGCTAGCTTTGGAGGATCTCATAAGGGATCTCAGCTTCTTACTGAGGCTGACCAGGCAGCTCCTCCACTCATGGGATTTTACTCTCTTTTACAACAGTTTCTTCCTTCTGTTGTAGAGTTTGTTTATGGTAGAGGACCACCAGATTGGCTTCCTTTTTTTGGAGGATAGTGTCTTGGTTCTGTTTGGGATAGCACAATCCATGCACTCGTTTAAGTGCTTATAGAGTGCATTTGTGTAGGATTCAGCAGTCGTAACTGTATTGTCCATCTGCATGGGTGTCATGAAGTTCACCACTTATGTCTTAAGAAGCATGAAGTTGGCTTTGGAGAAATTTTTTACCATGGTTTCCTTAATGGTGGGTGGGGGCGGTATACAGATATCTAGGGTGATTAGCTTATGGTGAGATCTGACCAACGAGGAGTTAATTTCAGGTGTGAAACACCGGTCACTCATGTTGGTAATGACTAGGTCTATGATATTGTTGCCCCTCGTGGGGGTGTGGATAAGTTGATCCAGGGCATTGGAATCTATGAATTCCGAAAAGCGTTGAGCGAAGGAGTTGGTGCATGAGTTGGTACATGAGTAGTTTTCCCAGTTAATGGTGGGGTAGTTGAAATCGCCCATTATTAGAGTGTTTGGTTGAACTCTAATATTTTCCAGTATATCAAGAAAAGTGGAGTGGTAATCCTGGGGCATGGTGGGGGATCTGTAGCAAGCTAAAATTTGGATTGCAGTTTTGCCCAGAGTTAGTTGTACTTGGATAACCTCAGATGCATTATGCTGCGCAACTAGCCTGGAGGTGCGGATATCCTTAATGAATATGGACACACCTCTGCCTTTGGTGTTCTGGTCCAGGTTAGATGGCCGAAAAGTGTGGTATGAGTTATAGCCTGGTAATGCAGGGGTGTTCTCTAGATCCTTGAACCAGATCTCAGTCACTGCACAGATATCGATGTTCTCCATTTTAAGGAGTGCCTCGAGTGAGTGCATTTTGAGATTTAGACTTCTAGCATTGAGTAGCATTACCCTCAGTTTTTGCTTGCCTGTTCCTGTTACAGTGGTGAATTTGTCATTTGAACCTAGCCTAAAAAAGGCACTATAGGGGCAGCAAGAGCCTTAGCCAGTATCCTGAATCCCTGGGGAAACAGGTGTAGGCCATCTCTGGCAAAGCATCATTGTCTGTCGACCATATCGTCCCAGGCAGACAGATACTGGATCCCCTTAGAATGACACCAGAAGCTTAGCCAATTGTTGAAGTCAGTCATTTTGTCCTTATATTGCAGTATTATTCTGGGCAATGGCAGGATGCTACTCAGGGCTAGGGTCATACCTGCCTGGGCTACAAGATCGGAGAGCTCTTCCATGTCTCTTTTCATGTAGTCCACGGAAGTATGTCTCAGGTCGTTCACACCAACATGGACAATGACAGAGTCATATTTGTACTTTTTGAGTGCGTGGGTATGTGGTGGATCCTGGCACCCGACAGGCAGCTGACAGTAAACTTCTCCTTGTTTAGCCTGGTGAGTGGGGCATCAATGTGCCTGATTATAGAGTCACCTATGACTAGTGTGTTGGGTACATTGGTTTGCCTTATGGGCTGTGGTTTATTGGCACACTGAGTCTGTGGGCTATGTGTCATTTGGTTTGTGTTGGGGGCTGGAGGTTGCTTGCGTTTCTGCTTTGGAGGTCTCCGTTGCTTCAGTAGATTATTATTGAGAGCCACTGTGAATGTTTTTGTGTTTCTATGTGTGGATTTTGGTGCTGTAGGTTTAGTGGGACTATGTGATGAGTGTAGTGTGGTACAAGTGCTTACCTTCTCCTCTTGACTGTCAAGTTCAGTCTTGGTTGGAGAGAGCTTTACCTCCAGTTTGGCTAGATAAGTGCATCTGTCACAGGTTGTGGTGTTGGGTGGTAGGAGGAGAGTGTTGTCTGTGTACATGAAGCAATTGCTACATTGCCTCAAGATGCCCAGATTCATCAGACAGACAGGAGAGAACACTGAGAGCTGACCCTTGGACATGCCTGAATAAAAAACTACTTTCCTCTAGACAAGTGAGGAAAGTGAATATAAGAGCTGTTTTTCTCTAAGCAAGTGAGAAAAGTGAGTAGAAAGACTGCTTTCCTCCAGATAAAGTGGAAGGTTGAGTGATGTAGTAAATTGTGGCTTATTTAGTGCTAACAACAAGTTCTGAGCAAGTGCTGAGCATGAAAAGCAAATTCAAGTGCTAAAACTAAGAATCTGTACCTGGATCTTGTGGTAAATAGGCTACCTAGTGCTTACCACTCCCACTGATAAGCTAGACTGCTTCCCTCCAACACAGAATGGCTTGGGGGACTCAGAAGCTTACATACAGTCCTGGATACAGCAAATCTGCATCTGGACTAGACTAGTTACAGGAAAGGTGGGAAACAAGTGCAAACACAGGCTTTTAAACTGGAAAGTTGAAAGAGATGGAAAAACTGCCCAAACTGCCAATAAACTACAATTTCTGGGGCATTGACCTCTCTTGTGGTAGATAGGTTACCTAGTGCTTACCACTCCCACTGATAAGCTAGAAGGCTTCCCTCCAACACAGAAAGGCTTTGGGGGCTCAGAAGCTTACAAACAGTCCTGGATACAGCAAATCTGTATCTGGACTAGACTAGTTACAGGAAAGGTGGGAAACAAGCTTAGAAATTTTTTTTTGGAAAGTGGAAAGGGAGAAAGGAGAAACAGAAGATAATTCAAAATTAAGGACCTCAGTGGCCTGCCCTTCACAAATGTTTGCTCTGTATTAGGTAGAATGGGCTAGTGACATTAGACTGGAATAGAGCTGGGACAGAGCTGAACAGATGGGACTGGTAGGAGTGTCTGAAGTCAAAATATGATCTCACTGTACTCGGTTGAGTGAGCAAATGAGATAGACCCAGGAGGAGTGTACAAAGATAAATTTACAGGAGGGGTGGGCAATTCCAAAGCCCCCAAGATTAACACCAGAACAAAAACAGGGAGGGTAGGCGGGAAACTAACTGCAGAGACAGAGAGAGACCACAGTATTCTATGAAACAATTAAATAGAAAAATAAATAACTACAGAGAGACACAGACCAATGGAACAATTAAATACACAGAAAAATTCAACAAAATGCAGTACAATATTTAACAATGCAAGTTTGTACTTAACTCAGCTAGTAATGCAGTTGATTGTAGGTATGTAGCAGAAGCCAAAAAAATCAGATATTGAGCAGTAATAAATTCCAAGATATGTGACTAACACTTATAAATACACAGAAACCCTCTAGGCTAAGGGTTTAACAATGAATATCAATGAAGTGAAACACAATAGCCCCCACCAACTGCAGAGACAGAGAGAGACCACAGTATTCTATGAAACAATTAAATAGAAAAATAAATAACTACAGAGAGAAACAGACCAATGAAAAAATTAAATACACAGAAAAATACAATAAAATGCAATAAAATCTTTAACACTGCAAGTTTGTACTTAACTCAGCTAGTAATGCAGTTGATTGTAGGTATGTAGCAGAAGCCAAAAAAATCAGAAATTGAGCAGTAATAAATTCCAAGATATGTGACTAACACTTATAAATATCCAGAAACCCTCTAGGCTAAGAGTTTAATACTGAATATCAATGAAGTGAAACACAATAGCCCCCACCAAATGCAGAGAAAGAGAGAAACCACAGTATTCTATGAAACAATTAAATAGAAAAATAAATAACTACAGAGAGACACAGACCAATGAAACAATTAAATACACAGAAAAATAAAATAAAATGCAGTACAATCTTTAACACTGCAAGTCTGTACTTAACTCAGCTATTAATGCAGTTGATTGTAGGTATGTAGCAGAAGCCAGACAATTCCGAAATTCAGCAGTAATAAATTCCAAGATATGTGACTAACACTTATAAATACACAGAAACCCTGTGAAGCAGAGTCCATCCCTAACCTTATTTAAGTGTAACCTTCAACAATGGATGGGAAATTGGAAATTCATCCAGGTCTGGCATCCATATTTCTGACAGATAGAGGCAGACAGCAATACCTAAGCTAGCGTATCCTCCATAATCTCCAGAAATTTCCTAATAAACATACCCCCTCCTAATTACACCCATGATACATAGAGACCGAGTTGTGTTGGGGTTGCATGACTAGGCTTATAAAGGCCCTGGTGGTTGATAGCCTACCATATACGTATGAACCTAAGACAGGCCCAGCCAACTAAACTAAACTAAATAAATATAAATAAAATGTCCCTCTGTTAAATCTGTTTCATTCTGTAGTCAGAAACTCACCACAAAGCTTTTCAAATACAAATAAAAAAAATAACTGATGTTTGTCTGTGATTTAAACTTGACTATAAAATCTGACCAGACACAGTTTCACATAAACCACACAGCTATTTGGACTGATTGGTATAATCACACAGTCCATCAGAAATGACAAAGCCTCTCATTGGCAAATTATAATTGACTGGATCCTTACATTTGTAGCTGATAAAACCATCGTAGGTGGTATTTTTGAGGATGCCGTCAGGCACCGCCTATTTAGATTTACTGTTTGGTATTAGGGTAATATCTTGAAAGCCCATCACTATCCCTTCGCCAAAACCTTAGGAGATTAGTTGATAATATATTCATCATACACAGAGCCTGGACTCAACTCCGCTGCTTATCCTTCCACTGAACATTTCATCACAACCGTATTATCAGTCCTCACAAACATTTTCCTGTATGTAATGACATCAAGTAAAATCCAGATTTCTACTCCACATGATGACATAAGGTAAGGTACAGTTGCCTCAAGGAGGTGACCATAGTGTCTAGTTGACATAATAGCCTTCTTGTACTGTAAGGCATGCAATCAGAATATTTAACTCATACAATATTTTTTTTAATTTAGCCTTTTGTTGACTAGTTTAGTTTCACTAGTCTAGTGGCCTCTTTTAAGAGGGTGGCCCAAGGTGGTTGTGATAAAAGGATATATTGCTAGCCCAACTAGCTGAAAATTTTTAAATAATTATATGTCATTGGTGAATATCAAAATGATTTATGCAAGATGCTTGTGTTACAAATGTATTAGAACTGTATGTTATGTATATATCAAACTGCTTGTACAGACGTGTGATGAAAATGGTATTTGCAGCATGCTGTTTGAAATGTAGCCATGGTGTGCTCTGCTGGAAGAGAACAGAAATGTACATGCACTATTGTATCTGTTTAAATGCATATATTTTAACAATGGAAACTGGAATACAGAAGGTTAACTTCAGAAAAATAATTGAAATTAATTTACTTTATGGCTAGGCCTTAAAATATGGTGTCTTTCAGTTTTCAATAAAGCAAGAGACGCAATGTCTATACTAGGAAACTTTCTATATTGTCTTTAGGGTGAAGTAATTACTAGTCCTGAAATAATGAAGGAATGTAATTGTTTTATGGCTTTCAGCATCTGCCAGAGATGTGAGGAGAAGCCCTTGTCTGTATATTTTTACACATAGATGCTAAATACTGCCAGCTTCATCAGTGATTATTTGACCTGGGAACTAGCAGTCAGATGACAAGAAATTGTGTCATTTTGCAAGTTATCCCAGCAGTAATATTTGAGATATTAATTTGAGAAGTCTCTAAGTAAGATAGGGCATTCTGTATTCTGTTTTGGACCTGACAACAACTAGAAGACACATTCACCATATCTGCCTTGCTCTATTAGTAAGTTCTTAGGTTATAATAATTCTTTCAGATTCAGTCAGGAATATAGTAAAGCTTAGTTGAGATATTTTTCTTTATTTATCTGTGACTGTTTTGCAATGTTGTTTTAAATATTTCGTGTGGTTTTGAACTCTGATGTCACTATGAATATATATATGTATATATATATATATATATATATATATATATATATATATATATATATATAGTATTGTCTTGTTCTTTTATTATTTATTATTAAATATATTTAAACCTTTCACTGTGGCTGATCTGTGTAGAGATATTTAAGTTTTGAGAGTACTTGCATATTTATTTGGTGACACTGTGTGGGCTACTCCTAATAGCCCTGCTCTTGGTCAAACTACCATTTGTAGTAATATTAATATTATACAGTAAGATTGGACACTCTTTGTTAAGGACCTTAAAGTAGCTGATAAGGAGTTGATTGGTAGCAGTGGTAACTACCTTATAGCCTGGGTAGAAGGGGGCACAGATAGTAAACCTGTGTCAGCCTTTCCCAGGTGTGTGTGTGTGTGTGTGTGTGTGTGTGTGTGTGTGTGTGTGTGTGTGTGTGTGTGTGTGTGTGTGTGTGTGTGTGTGTGTGTGTGTGTGTGTGTGTGTGTGTGTGTGTGTGTGTGTGTGTGTGTGTGTAAATCAAAACTCAAAGAGTGTGTGTGCCACTTAGTTGGGCAGGGACATGAAGAACTGGTTGGACAGAGAGGGTGCTGGAGGTCTTGGCTTGGTCACTTGGCTGAGATCTAAACTCTATACTGTGCCAGTGAGGAGTCTTATTGGGGATCTGGAGAAAGGTATAGGAACCAGCCCTTGTCTCTGTGTGCTGTTCTTAAGGGAAATTGCACTTAATGCAGAGAGCTGCATCTGGAAATACTGTGTGTGTACGTGCTACCCTCCCAGTGAATGTCCCCCACTGTTGCCAGTGGTGAGGATTGAGGCTCCTTGATTACTGGTCCAGTGGTGGGACATCACAGTGGTATTTATACTACAAGTTGAAATTTGGCCAGTGTTGCTCTTTCATCTCTAACACATATAACAAGGATGACAGGGTTTTCATTTAGATGCTTTAGTACATAGAAACACATCAGGATGGATAGCAGCATCATTAAATATGAACAAATGATTTAAGAGACAGACTTTTTTTAGGCACCTAAGAAACACTACTAAAAAAGCCATCTTCACTGATAAAAGGAGTTATTTTAGTAACCTCCAGCAAGCTAATCACAACAACCCTCAAAAATTCTGGTCAACCCTAAATAGACTTCTTCACCCTGGACAGACTTCCACTTCATCCCCATCTGGGTCTGAAAAGAATTCTGCCCTTGATATAGCCAATACTTTCAACTCTTTCTTTACTGACACTATTAATGCCTTGGCCTCTCATCTCTCTAGTGACAACACTAACATCCCTGACCTTGTATCCCTCAAACTACCAACCTTTAGATTTCTACCCATCTCTACCTCCTTTATACAGAAATGTATCCATAAACTCAAACCATGCTCCCCTTCAGCAGACCAACTTCCATCTGAATTCCTTCAAAAGCAGCCTCGAAATAGCCTATCCCATATCCATTCTCATTAATAGAACTATAAGTGAAGAAACCATACCTGACATCTGGAAAATCTCACACATCATACCCTTACACAAAGGAGGTAACTCCTATGATTACTCCAACTATAGACCCATAGCTCTCTTGTCCCCACTCGCTAAGATCATGGAAAAATGTGTTCACCAGCAGTTAATGAACCACCTAATAAAAAACAACATTCTTACTACTTGTCAACATGGCTTTAGGCCTTTTCATAGCACAACTACCGCTCTCCTCTCCTTTACTGACCTGATTAACAAGAATCGTAATGATAACATCCTGTCTTCAGCTCTCTTTATCGACCTATCCAAAGCCTTTGACATGGTTAATCACTCTCTCCTTATACAAATTCTCAAATCTCTTTCCTTAGAGCCTAAAGCTGTCCACTGGTTCAGTTCCTATCTCTCTAATAGGAAACAAGCCGTTCTCTGGGATAAGAAACTATCATCTCTTCTACCTATCTCACTTGGGGTCCCCCAAGGCTCTATCCTCGGACCTCTTCTTTTCTCCCTCTTTATAAACAACTTACAAGCAGCTATTCCCCAGGCTACATGCATACAATACGCTGACGACTCCACACTAATTTGCTCTGCTAAATCCATTGCTGAACTCCAAACTAATACTCAAGATATATTCTCCAAAGTCGAAACTTGGTTCTTAAAATGTTGCCTACTCCTTAACGCAAAAAAAACCAAACTCCTACTCTTTAAGCCTACTAATAGATCCCCTGCACTAGATTTCACTATCTTATCTAATAATGGAGCCATTATATCACCTGACCCCACTACCAAACTGCTAGGTGTCACAATAGACAACAACCTTACCTTTGACTGTCACATTAATAATACCATTAAAAATGTAAACAGGAAACTCGGCTCTCTATCGAATTAGGACTTTTTTAACCTCCCCAGCCAAAGCTACTCTTGCCCACTCTCACCTCATCTCTACTCTTCTCTATGCCTCACCAATCTACACTAACCTCAAAAAAAACAATCTTCACAAACTATCAACCACCTACAATAACATAGCCAGATTTGTTACTGGTAAGCCTTTTAGAACACATCACTGTTTAAATCTGCAGCAACTTAACTGGCTTGAACTGTCTAACATGCTACTTCTTTCCCAACTTACAGTTGTCCATAGAGCTCTATACCAAAGTCAAAATACACCTGCACTTTCTAACCTCTTAACCACATATTCTAATCTAAACTCCCTCCGCTCATCAAACAAACTGCTAGTTTCCTTGACAAAATCTAATAACCTAGCTGGTGACTCCTCTTCTCAAATGCCTTGAGTAAACACTGGAATCAACTTCCTACTGAACTTACTTCTATGGCATCTACTACTTTGTTTAAACAAAAACTTAGAATCTACCTGAAAAGCCACTGGATGTGTCCCTGTTCAAATCCTGATTAAATGTTAATTCCTTACCTACCACTCCTCTCCTTTTCTTACCCCCTTAACTGGCCTTTCACCACCTTGCCTCCTTCTCCTCACAAATCCTATTCCTTGTGTCTCTGACCCTATTCCCAGGAAGCTTATATCTTTATCAACTCTACACTGCCCTTCTACTGCTTTTTTTTTGCTAACTCCTGACCCTTTACTCTCTCTTCTCATGTTACAATATGTAATAATGCTAAAGATGATAGTATTTAGATAGTCTAGGTAGTGTAATCCTTTGTAATCTAGTTTTAGGTTTCAATGTTTTAGTTCTTTTCCCTGGTCTCTCTTATTATTTATCAGGTTCTAGAAGTTGCATTGATGTTTAATAGAATGTATTTTAGTTTTTCCAGTTGCCTTCTTTTTGTAATCAAGATGCATTGGTTGAAGTGTTACAAGTCTGTAACTTGTTATTTGTAACTTGTTATTTGTACTCATTATAAATCTCTTATGTCCATATGTGGAGCTTTTCTCCCCGTGCCTCTGCTGAAAATGGAAATATATCCAGTCAGACTAGCCCGGTTAACAAATGTAAAATAAATAAATAAAATAAAATAAACTTTACATACATGCTTCCATCTCAACAGCTAACTACAAAATGTCAGTCTAGCTTACACGTGATTACTAGTTATACACTTGTGCAAGCCCTTGGATGGCTTCTTAAAGGTATGTACACACATACTGATCTACATCCTCTCTCTTAAAAAGATTGTCCTTTATACAAAACAATATTAGAGTTAGGCATGCATTACTATATAGCTTGGAAACAAAACACAATGTTCATGTCCAAGTTGCTTCATATCAGCTACAGGGTTTAGAGATTTGACCATATCTCATAACATAACAGTTGGGACCAGATTTAGCAACAGGGACAGTCTGTGGTGCACATCTCATATCAGGAACTTCTGGACTGGTCATAGGTCCAGGACTGTCCTCTGGAAACATCATAGGAACAGGACTGTCCTCCGGAACTTCCTCTGGAATTTGAACACTGGATAACTCACTCTGAGATAAACAGTCTTTCACACAGGCTCTGTACTGTGGTATAGACTCAGATACCAGTATCAAATGCTTCCGATTCTGCCTAAAAGTGCTGCTTCTGATTTTATAATATAATATCTCGGCTCTAGACCAATATTCTTCACAACACCAATTTGATCATAACTTTTAGATGTTTGCATCCTTACCACTTCTCCCTCTTGTAATGGACTGAGCTGTTTACTGGTCTTATCATAGTAGGACTTCTGGGTTAGGCGCTTCTTCAACAGATTAGCTTTCACTAACCTGTTGTTCTTGACACATGGAACCAACAATTGACTACTAATCAGCAATGTGGTTCTGGTTTGTCTCGACAGATGTCTCTGAGCAGGTGAGCCAAGATCTTTATCAATAGGAACATTTCTGATATTCAAGAGATTCAGGAAAACATCATTATTGTCTCATCTCTAGTAACTGTTTTGCATCTGAACTGCACATTTTGCCAAACCATTTGACTGTGGGTACTCTGGACTACTTGGGACATGAGTAAAGTCTCATTCTTCAGCAAATCATTTGAACTGTTGGCTTGTAAACTGCGTGCCATTGTCAGAAATAACTTTGTGCGGACTACCATGAACAGCAAAATTACATGTTATTTTAGTATTGACAGTACTGGATGCCAGGTTGGGAAATAGGTCAATCTCGAACCAATTGGAGTAAGAATCTATCAACACCAAATAATGTTGAGTATTCCACTCAAAGATGTCTTTGGCTACCATTGACCAAGGTAGTTCCAGAATCTGGTTATGCCGAAGTGGTTCCTTCTGTTGATGAGGCTTTGTACTATTATACACTGAACAAGATGAAAGTGCTCTCTCAATGTCTTATGACACAGAAGGCCAAAACACTAGTTCTCTCATCCTTCTTTTGGTAGATTCAGTTCCTAGGTAACCACGATTCTAGATAGTAATGTACTGTGGTTGCAAAGACTTTGAAACAATTACTTTTGGACCTTTCATTATGATACCCTTGCCAGACAAAATCTGATCTCTGCATGGAAAATAAGATTGCACTTCTTGAGGTAAACTAGATTGCTCTGATGGCCATCCATGACTGATAAAGAAAACGTTGCAGGGCTTGAACATTGTCTGGAGCTGGCATCTCGAGAATGGCTGTTTGTTTTGAAGGGTCTGGTTGTAGGACTGTACTAATAAATAAATGACCAACATAATCAACTTTTCATAGCCTGAATTTGCATTTGTGTGCATTGAGCTTAGGATTCACTTGATGTGCCCTTTCCAAAACTTTTCTGAGGTTTATGTCATGGTCTGCTTCATCATAACCTCCTACCAGTATGTGGTCTACTATAATAGCACAGGAATACCTAGAAAACATTTGCTGCATTGCACATTGAAAGACTTCACTTGAAGAATTTATCCCAAATGGCATTCTCAAAAATTTGTACCTGCCAAATGGAGTACTGAAAGCAATAAGGATTTCTTGTCAAGCTGGATTTGGCAAAATGAACTCTTTGCATCTAAGACAGAAAAATTGTGGGATTTGGCATCAAGGCTGTAACGTCTTCGACTGTGCACATCGGATGATGAGTTATTTTCAGTGCTTTGCTCGAATGTCATGGATCAGTACATATTCTGATGTCATCTGAGCTTTTGTTATGAGCTACCACCATGGAAGATACCCATTCAGTTGGAGTTTCTACTGGACAAATCACACCTTGTCGCACTATTTTATCTAACGCAGCCTTAACTCTGTCCCACATGGCTATTGGAACTTTTTGTGATGGCCTGATAACTGGACTGACCACTGGGTCATGTTGTACACAACTGGAAGTTTGCTTAGTTTGTCTTGGAAAAGATCAGCATAGGTATTAAAAATGTGCTGGGTAAAATTAGAGTAGTGGTCTTTTAAGCTAACATGGTGGGCTTCCTTATTAAATGAAACCAATGCCATTTTCAAACTGTCTCTGAGGCCTAATAATGACTGGACATGCTTCTTGGCTACATAAAATAAGTCGTAGCTTCTTCCAGCAGAGCAACATGAAAGCACTACTGAGCATTCAGTTTGAATTTCTTCACCTCCATAAGCAACAAGCTTCGCACACCTTGCCAAATCAAGCCTTTCACCATAACATACTTTAGCAAATGTTTCTGCTGACATAATATTGCACTTGGAACCTGTGTCAATTTTGAGGTTTATGGGTTTACCATTTATTCGAACAGTATAAAATACTTCATTCTTTGCCCATAAATCTACTGCATTGATCATTTCATGAAGCACTGGCACACCATCACCTGATCAACTCATTTCTTAAAATGTTCCCTTTTAATAAAAGAATGTGGGCCTTTTGATTTACAAAATCTTTTGAAATTATACCATTTATTACATTTGTGGCATTGCTGGCATTGTTGACCAAAAGCTAAACATTTTTCCCTTTTAGATTCATGGCTTCCACCAGAATTATGACAGTTGACAATGAAACTAGGCTGGGACCCATGCTTTGAGTTTGCTGACTCACTCTTATGCTTCACTGAGACTGTGTGAAGTCTTGAATTTGCTAGAAAGTTCTGGGGTTTACCAGTGAGTGCTGCAGGGGTTACAGTTGCTGTCACGTGCTTGGGCCTGTTTCTTTTAATAATGTGCTGCATACTATCAACATGAGCTTTATCACTCTGTCTTCTATAGGTGTTCTCATTTGTAAGCATATTTGTGTGCTTTTCTGTAACCTTGTATATTTGACAAATCTCAATGGCTTTATTCAAAGATAAATCACTGTCATTAAGCAAAATCTTTCTCACAGCATTATCTTTAATACCACACACAAATCTGCCTTTTATCAACTCATCCCTTAAGTCACTAAATCTGCACATTTTAGCTTTATTTCCCAGCTATATATGCTGCAAAAGTTTCACCAGGCTTTTGATCTCGTGTATAAAAAAAGTGTCTTACCATTGTGACATTTGTCTGGGGGTTACAAATTTCTCTAAATTTACATTTTAAGCACTATGGGTCATCCCTTGACTCAGCTGGTACAACAATATGATGGTTTTCCCCTTCTCCTGTATAGACAGCAGGTGCATACACAATTAAGTGCTCCCTTTCTATAGCTTCTGACCCAGCTAAATTAAGTAGAATAAATACCTTTGCATGGTCATCTTTATAAAAAAATGCAGCCTGTATGAAAATGTTGTACTCTTGCTCAAATACTCTCCAGTTCTCAGCAATATTACTGTCAAACACAAGAGCACTGAGTTTTTGAAATCCGTCTGGCATGCCCACAAAGTATACACAAACACATTGAAAATATGGGCCTTGTAATTATGTATGGACAAACAGTTCTGTGTCCTTTTAACAAAATTCAAATGCAAAATAAACTCTTTGAAATACTGTACTTTGCAAAATATGCTTGGCAATGACTGTATTCTGTGAAATATGCCTTGTAATGGCTGTATTTTTGCAAAATAGCTTTACTGTAATACTGCACAAACTTGAGCATTTGATACACTTCTGATAACTCGGATCATCATCATCATCATCATCATCATCAGCCCCCCTTTTTCCCATTTTTCTACATGGGGTCGAGGTATCGTGTTAACTGTCACTAACTTTCTTGATTCAGTGCCACACTCCTACCTGCTCCAACACTCATGCCTGACTGTCGCAGATCTTCTTTCACACAATCCATCCACCTCTTTGCTGGACATCCTTGCTTCCTCTTACCTTCTTCCTGTCTGTCCCAAATCTTCCTCACCAGATTGTCTTCTGCTTTTCTGCACATCCTCAAACCACAGTAATCTGTTCTCTTGATCTTTTCTGCAATTGGAGCTACTTTGGCTTCTGCTCTTTTGTCCTCATTTCTTCATCTGTCCCACAGTGTGAATCCTATCACCTTTCCCAGCCACTTCATTTCCATCACCTCTAGCTTTTTCAACTGTTCTGCCTTTACTGTCCAGGTTTCTGTACCAGATAGTAGCACTGATCGCACCACTGTCTTGTACACCTTACTTTTCAGCTTCTTTGTCATTCTTCTGTCATAGACTACACCTGATACTCTATGCCAGTTAGCTGTAGCCCTTCTGATTCTAGCTTTGACCACTTCATTCAGACTACCCTTCTCCTCAACTACTCCTCCCAGATACTTGAAGCTGTTTACCTGTTCCACTATATTCCCTTCTATCTCTATTCCCATCTATCTCTATTATCAGATTCTTCTGATTTCCCCAATTTGCTGCCATTACCACCATCTTATCTGTGCTTAGTTTCATCCCATGTGCCTTCAGATTCGCATTCCATTCTCCTATCCTTTGCTGACATTCTAGCTTAGAGTCTGCCTGTACTGTCACATCATCTGCATACAGCAGCTTTGTTGATTTGTCCCCTCCAACCTGTTTGCTAATGTAGTCCATCACCAGTATGAACAGTAGTGGGCACAGAGCTGAACCCTGATGTACACCAACACCCATGGGGAACCCCTCTGTGAGGCCGGACAGTGTCTGTACTTGAGTCATTGGGTCCTTGTACATAGCCTGCACTAATTCTGCCAATGTTTCTGGGACTTCAAACTACCACAGTACTGCCCAGATCAGCTTTCTTTGGACCTTGTCATATGCTTTCTCCAAGTCTAGGAATGCCCAGTTGGACTCTCTCCTCACCTTTAGCTTCTTCTCAAGTATCTGTCTCAATGCAAACATCGGACAACCAGATGGCTTAGTAGCTAAGGTCTTTGCCTCCCATGCACAAGGTACAAGGTTCAATCCTGACCTCCGATCAATGCCTGTTTGGAGTTTGCATGTTCTCCCTGTGTCTCTATGGGATTTCTCCCATGTCTGAAAAACATGCTGAGTGTTTCTATCTCAAACTCATCAATGAATAGATCTGTGGGCAGCAGCACAGACTCTACATGGTGTCTTATAGGGGAAAGAGTTGTACAGACCAACCGCTTAGGGCATCTACTGTGGTGCGCAGTATCCTCAAAATAGGAGAACACGGATCACAGATTGGATGCTGTGGCAGGGCTAACCACTCGATGGTGTAAAATATGGCTCTAGTTGATTCAGTCATGTTGACTAATGTCGCCAAAAATGGGCATGGGTAGTTACCGGTGATAAGTGGGTTGACGACCCGGCCTACCCTGACCCACGCCAGGGACCCATGCTAATAGAGGGAGGGGTATATGTGCCCCTATTGACCAGTGTGTGCCCACCATAAAGCTCAACAGCCCTGGGTCAATAAGCTACTGGCTGGCCGGTGTCTAGTTGCCCACCCTGGGTTACCTGGGATAGCTCTGTTGAGCGAAAGCTGGGCATAAAACCAACCTGCCAAACATGAACTGAGAATTGCTACACTTAATGTAGGTTCACTGACAGGATGCTTGGAAGTGGATGACATGATGATGCGGAGGAGGTTGGACATCCAATGTTTTCTGATAACTCGGATATCTTTGCTTAATACAAAAATATGTGCTTTGCAAAAATGCAGTTGTTTTACTTTATTTTATTCATTTTATTGAATTCGAACTTTATTTCAAACATTTTCCTTAGTGATTCAAATATTTTTGTCAATATCACACATATCAGTTTATGCAAATATCATTTAGAGTGTTCTGTATGCCCCATTGAATATTATGCAAAAAAGAAATAGCACTGAGTAAGTTTTAATATCTGAAATCTGTTTCTGTCCTGTTTTGCAAAATATGCACATTTTGGGATGATTAACTCTTGTATATTCCATCAGCATCTAAGCAAGTGCCTATAGTCATATTAACCAAGCCATTTCTATCTTCATGCCTTTTGGATATGCCAGTTCTGACTCCATGCCCTTTAAATATGCTTCTTCTGGCACTATGTCCTTTAGACATGCCACTCCTGGCACCATGTCCTTTAGGCATCCCACTTTTGACACCATGTTGCTCGTTCATCTCTGACACATAAAAAGAAAGCTGTGGTTTTTGTTTAGATGTTTTAATACATACAAACACATTAGGATGGATAGCACGATCATTAAATATGAAAAAAAACTAGTTAACAGACAGACCTTACATAAATGCATGCTTGCATCTCAACAGCTAACTACAAAATGAGTCTAGCTTGCATGCACTCAGTATTTATACACTTGTGCAAGCCCTTGGAAAGCTTCTTAAAGGTATATACACACAGATTGATCTACAGCCAGGGTATCAGGGAACTTCCACTACTCTTTTCAGTAGGTGCTGTGGGATCTTTTGCATCCTGCTGAGCTGCCACCAACTCAATTGGATGGAACTTTGGTTTAATTTCACACTCAGGAGTGCAGCACTCCCATTATGCTGAACTGTGGTGTCAGCAATCCACCATCTGGGGTAAGACTAGAACACACATCATTTTGTACCAAAGGCAAATGTGTGACCTGATGTGCCACTGGAATTACACATCATGTTTAACTCACACAACAATGCAAGTACACAAATTTGCAACATTAATTTTGTACACATTTTAAAACAGCATTTTGATAGATGCTTCTTCCCTTTGTACCCCCACATATGGGGGTTACTTCAAAGCTCAGGCAGTTTCAGGGAAAAGGGACAATTAAAAATGATATAAACTCAACTCTTCCAATTTTTGAGTCTATCAGATTGAGCAACACATATATTACATACTCAACAACAAAAAAATCTATCAGCAGCTTAAACAAGTGATTAATTAGCTATAATTTATGACCAAAAAAGCAGCAGTAAATAAACTATAAGAAGCCCTCCAAACAGACAAATTGTAGTAACAGTACTGCACAAACAGAACTACCTCATTCTTTAACTTCTTTAGAAAAGCTAGAAATTACATCAAAGGCATGATACTTAGCAGCACACAACTGTACTTTATAACCCACAAAAACAATAGCACACACCTTGTATGGTCTAGCAAATTAAAACAGACCAATCGCTATTCACTTATGAATTCATATGAAGTAGCTAAACATGTGACTGCCCATTTTAACAATAGAATACCTAATTACTCATTTACCACATAATCAGCATCATTTAACACTAAATTTCTCACTTAGACTTTACTCTTTCCAAGTCAGCCTTACCAAATATTGTTGAAGATTATACCATTCTTAATGGCTGCTAATTTCCTACCACAGTGCCTGCCACTTAAGTAATTTGCACCAGATTTCCCCTATCCCATCCATTGCTCTGTGAATGGTAATCCAGCACAATGGCTCCAAGTAGCCTTTTTCATTCTGAGCCCAGACAGGCTATATTGGCGACTGGATAATCAACAATTCTCTGTAAAATACTTCACCAGGCATGAACATCTAATGGATGTTCAGAGTGTTCTGACTTATTAAAGAACATAAATGTGGTGCCCAATAGGGTACTATCTACTAATTATGCAGTTCTTCTGGAGACTTCATGCATCATATGGGGAGTGGTGGGCATATCTGGAGGGTTGTGATTTGGAGAAATGGCTTGCATAATCTGAATGTGAGTGGTGAATTTTTGTATTTCTGTTTTAGTCATGGTTGTCTATAACAAACACCTTGTTCAAACAAAAGAATGCTCTTATGCATTGATTGTATTTGATTCCAGATCATTTGGGGCCAATAGTAGATGAGTGAGTTTTGCAGTCTTGTCAACAGGCCTGAGTTATATGTTATGGACATACAATTCATACACGTGATGAGCAGTCAAATAAACACCATTTGGTGGTGACTGTAAACAGATGGCTAAGAGTAGCTGTGTACACCATGAAAACCAAAATATGTAGCGAACATGTATTGGCATCACATAGCTGATGCTTCCTAGGACAAGTTCAGCTCTGTTGTCTGAAAGCAGGACTTAAAACCAATAAAACTGCTAAACATGAACTACAAATTGCTACAGTCAAAGCAGATCCACTGACAGGATGCAGCTTGGAAGTGGATGACATGATGGTAAGGAGAAGGCTGGACAGCCTATGTATCCAGGAGGCAAGATGGAAGGGCAGTGCAGCAAAGCCACTTGGCTTGGGATCCAAAGTCTACTACTCAGGAGGAGGACAGGCTAGAAATGGTGTGGGAAGTGTAGTGAGGGAGAGACTTCAGAAGAGAGTGAGGGATGTCATCAGATCAGTGAGACACTTATGATAATCAGACTCCAGTGTACGGATAAGGCAGTATTCATAATTTCAGCTTATACCCTACAGCAGGGTTGTGATAGTGAAGAAAAGAGTGGATTAAGACATCATGTACAGGACCTACTATATAAAACAGGACAACATAAATTGATGTTGATAATGGGTGACCCGAATGCATATTATCAAGACAGACAGAACATGGCATGAGGACTGCCTAGGTTCATATAAATGGGGCAACTGGAATAAAGAAGAAGAGGCCATTTTAGACTCCTGTCTGGGAAATAGCTTGATGGTAGCCAACACATAGTTCAGCAAGAGACACAGTCACAAAATCACATACAAAAGTGGCCAACATGTAGCTTAGGCAGATTCTCTCTTAATAAAGAAAGTGCTTTGGGGTACAATCAGTGATTGCAAAGTTATCCCTTGTGAAACAGTCATCCCCCAGCATAAACCACTGGTCACCACAAGCAGCTACAAGCAGTGGTCACCACAATCAGCTGCAAGCAGTAGCCAGTGAAGGCTCTAAGGTCAAGGAAGACTGGGCTGAAGACCTGGAAGTTGACTGGAGAGAAAGCAGAAGGGTTCAAGGAATTACTCAGGGCACTAGCACCTCAGGAAGTAGAAGAAATAGGTGGTGTTGAAGAAAAATGGCAACAAGTCAAAATAGCATGTGTGAGGACTATGTAGCAGATATGCAGGTGAACCAGGTATGTTAGCAGAGTACATAAGGAAAGCCGGTGGTGGAATGCAGAAGTCCAGGAAGTCATCAAAAGAAAGAAGGAGTGCAAGAAATATGGGAGATAAAAAGACAAAACAACTAAAAAGAAAAACTGGCTGGTTAACAAAGAGGTTAAGAGAACAATTGCAATAGCAAAGAACAAGGCATAGGAGGCACTGTACCAGCTTCTGGAAAGTGACTCAGTAGGTAGAACAAACCAACTATGTCAGGTTGCAAGGTAAAAACAGAAATAAAAAGAAGATAGTCAGACACCTTTCATAAGGGATGCCAGCAAAAATCTGCTCACCAGTCCACAAGACATCAAAAGCAGATGGAAGGAGCACTTTCATCAGCTTTTGATTGATGAAAACCCCACAGAAGTTGTACATCTGCAGACACAGCCTGCGATGAAAGAAAAGGAGAAGAAGTAAGAACAGCACTAATAAAAATGAAGTCAGGGAAAACAGCACACTAAGATGAGTGCACTGAAAATATGATAACGATGTTGGATGAGTTAGGGGAGAAATGGTTCCTGAAGGCAGGCAAAGCAGTATGGAGAGAAAAGGTGTATTCCAGATCTTACCCATTCTAATGCCATTATATAAGAACTACGGGGACATTCACAACTGTAGGCAGTTATAGAGGTATCAAACTCCTCTCCGACTGCATAAAAGATCTGAAGAGGGTGAATGAGAAGCAAATATGTAGAGCAGTAAAAGTTAAGATGGGAGATGATCAGTTCAGACTGAGATCAGGATGCACCACAACTGATCCAATGATTCCAGTGAGACAGATAGTTATGAAGAAGCCAGACAAGAAGAAAGAGTCCAAATGGCCATTCATAGACTTGAGAAAAGCATATGACAAGGTCCCAAGCAAGCTGATTTAGGCAATCTTGCAGTGGTTTGAACTCCAAGAAGCACTGATAGGATTAGTGCAGGATATGTGCGAGGACCCAATGACTCAAGTATGAAGAGCGTCGGCCTCACAGTTGGGTTTGCAGTGAGAGTGGGTGTGCATTAGGGATCAGCTCTGAACCCAGTACTGTTCATACTGGTGATGGACCACATCATCAAACAGGTTGGAGGGGAGAGGTTAACAAAGTTGCTGTATGCAGACATTGGGCAGGATTCACGAAACCTCTGTGTAAGAGTTAATATGTCTTACACGGAGGCTGCAGTTAAACAGTGTGACGTCAGCATGCCATGCATATTCATGAGGGCATGCTGAATCACACCCTAGGCTAACACGGACCATGTAGGAAAGTAGGGGGCGTGTCCGCACAGCTAGTTCTGCAAAGGGACATGTCCCCAGAAGAGTCAGAGTCCTGAAAGTAAACTCCCACGAGCGAGTCCGCGGAAATGTCAAGAAACACAACAGCACACATGCCCCCACAGACTATAAACCCAACTGTAATGTAAAATGTAAAAATCAACAGTTTAATTTTTTTTTTTATAATTTCAAAAATGTTTGCCCGTAATTGTGCTCGTTTGCGCGGGTATGCCCTTCGCTCAGCTACAGTTAGTAGTCATTGGAAAAGCATATAAGATCTAAATATGCAAATTAAGCCAAGTAGCAATAGCGTAGTGGTAGAGTTGTCGGCCAAAGAGGAGGTAGTCACGGTTCGAGCCCCAACAACATCATTTTCTATTTTTAGTGAAATAAGCACGGAACAATCCCCTGACATATATGTATATATATATATATATATATATATATATATATATATATATATATATATATATAACTATAATTTAAGTAAAATGTAATGAAATGGGCCATGTATTTTTGAAGAAATCTGACACAATAAAAAAAAAAATTTTATAAGTGCCCATAGCTGAGCAGCGCTCTAACAAGCTGAGTATGACTGCCCGCAGGTGAGCAGTGGTTTAACAGGTGTAATATGAGTGCCCGGAGTTGAGCAGCACTTTAACATGCTGAAACTGTGTGCCCGTAGTTGAGCAACATTTCACACAGCGTAATATGCGTGCTCATAGCCAAATAACGCGTTAACCAGCGTGAGCCGTTTGCGCAGAGCTGCGCAGCGCGCCAACCGGCTTACCGGTGGGCAACGTTGAGCAAGCTGTATCAAAGCAGCCTTTACACAGACACACCTCCTAGCCTGTCTAGACAGTAGTAAAATAAAAAAAAGCAATGCCCAGGCTCGAATCCAGGATACTGTGCATCATAGTCAAAGTACTGAACCACTGAGCCATGACAGTTGTACTGAGAAATGCAGTATTAGCATATATATAGGAATGAATGGAAATAGAAGCATGACAAAGCAGGTTTTCTTAAGCTGATACATTTCCAAAATGGCCAATCACAGATAAGTGCGGGAAAAACGGCATATATAAGCCCCACAGGCGGGAATACACAGCATAACTGATTGTGGAACCTATTTGCAGTCAGGATGGCAGGTGTAGGAGAGGGCAGTCACTTCTGAGCACAGAGGTGGGGTGTTGAGGAGTCCAAATATATGGTTTGGCTCCTAGTCCATGATCATGAGGCTCAACTCATGCAGGGCCAGGTTCCCTGGGGTGTGTACAAGGCAGAGGCGTGGAATCAGTTGGCACATGATCTCACCAGTGCCACAGGCATACCAAGGACTGGTGAACAGGTCCGTCACCACCATGCGGACCTGAGGAGATGTAAGCAGGACCAACTGAACCGTTGGATCCAGGAGGCCTGACAAATGCCCAACGCCCCACTACTGAGTAGGTATCCATGTAATTAAGTATGTAAGAAATTATCCTAGCTGATATTATGAAGATGTATGTTCCAATATTACTTCATTTATATTACAGCTGCAGGTGTGCATTCAGCAAATCAGCGAGCCTATGGTGATAGGCTGGTGCGGTTGCGCCACCAGGCAGGTTAGTAATTATTTTGCTGTAATTGTTATAGAATATAAGTGAGACAGCTTGTAAAAGAGTTCAGTGTTGTTACATATTAATAAAGTTCAAATAACACTAGAAGAAAGATTCTGCTAATACTGTATGATTAGATAAGTGATGCAGCCTGTAAACCAGAAATAAAAATTAAACAAGTCTGAAATAGAGATTTTCCACCTGTATTGTAATATCAGATAACTTGCTTCAGCCTGAAAATTACTGGTTAACAAGCTAAACACGATAGGCATGTGTCAAATACATCCCCTTTTAAAATCTGCCATGTGAAACAAGTGAGTCTGTTAGAAAGGATTGTTGTAACCAAGTAAGAAATGTTAATAATGCCTAGAATTAAGTACCATCTTGAATTGTAAAAATAAAACAAGTGAGAGTGTGAGAAAGAGGTATGAATCGACCAAGAAAGCTGTAATAAGTCTTGAATAAAGTTATACTGCAGTCTGTAAATAATGAAATGAATGAGACAGCCACAACCAAAGAGTGAAATGTTTGTAATAAAGTACTGAAGCTGGAATGTGTCTGTCCCACAATTTGGATATGTTGCTGTACCCTTGCAATATGGAGATAGTATGGTTGTATGAAATACTGAACATCCACAGTTGTGTAGACCCATATAAATCAAATGCAGCAGGATGCTGTACCTGAACACAGCCAGATATGAACGTGTATGAATAAAAATGCAATGTATATTAATCTCTGTGTCTCCGTGGGGTTTCTCCCATGTTTGAAAAACATGCTGAGTGTTTCCATCTCAAACTCACCAATAAATGGAGCTGTGGGCAGCAGCACAGTCTTTACATGGTGCCCAATGGGGGGAAGAGTTGTAAACAGACCAACCACTTTGGGCATCTATTGTGGTGCGCAGTATACTCAAGATAGGAGAACATGGATCACAAACTGCACGCCGTGGCAGGGCTAGCCACTCGACGGTGTAAAATATGGCTCTAGGTGATTCGGTCATGTTGACTGTCGCCAAAAATGGGCATGGGTAGTTACCGGTGATAAGTGGGTTGAGGACCCGGCCTACTTTCTGACCCACGCAAGGGACCCATGCTAATGGTGGGAGGGGTATATGTGCCCCTATTGGCCAGTGTGTGCCCGCCATAAAAAGCCCAGCAGCCCTGGGTCAATAGGCTACTGGCTGGCTGGTGTCTAGTTGCCCAGCCTGGGTTACCTGGGATAGCTCTGTTGAGTGAAAGCTGGACATAAAACCAACCAACCTGCCAAACATCTACTAAGAATTGCTATGCTTAATGTAGGTTCACTGACAGGACGCAGCTTAGAAGTGGATGACATGATGATACGGAGGAGGCTGGACATCCTATGTATCCAAGAGATGAGATGGAAGGGCAGTGCAACAAAGCCACTTGGCTTGGGATCCAGACTCTACTACTCAGGTGGTGGACAGGCTAGAAATGGTGTAGGAATTGTGGTGAGACAGAGGCTTCAGAAGTCAGTGAGGGATATCATCAGAATTAATGACAGACTCATGGCAATCAGACTCCAGTGTAATGATAGGACAGTATTCATAATCTCAGCCTATGCCCCACAGCAGGGTTGTGATAGTGAGGAAAAGAGTGCATTCAGACAGCAGTTGCAGGACCTACTAGATAAAGCAGGACGACATGAATTGTTCTTGATAATGGGTGACTTAAATGCACATATCGGGACAGACAGAACAGGATATGAGGACTGCCTGGGTCCACATGGGTGGAGCAATATGAATAAAGAAGGAGAAGCCATTCTAGACTTCTGTCTGGCAAATGGCTTGATAGTAGCCAACACATGGTTCAGAAAGAGAGACAGTCACAAGATCACATACAAGAGTAGCCAACATGTAACTCAGGTAGACTTCCTCCTAGTAAGGAAAAGGCACTGGGGTAGAATCCATGATTGCAAAGTAATCCCCAGTGAAACAGTCGGTTCACAGCATAAACCAGTAGTTGCCACAATCAGCTGCAAGCAGTGGTCAGAGAAGGCTCTAAGGTCAACAGAGACCAGGCTGAAGACCTGGAAGTTGATTGGAGAGAAAGTACAGCAGTTCAAGGAATTACTCAGGGCTCTAGCACCCCAAGAAGAGGAAGAAATAGGTGGAGTTGAAGAAGAGTGGCAGCGCCTAAAACAGCATGTGTTAGGACTACAGAAAAGATATGTGGCCGAGCCAGGTATGGAAATAAGGTACATAAGGAAAGCTGGTGGTGGAATGCAGAAGTGCAGGAAGTAATCAAAAGAAAGAAGGAGTGCAGGAAGAAGTGGGAGATTGAAAAGACTGACCAAGCTAGGAAGGACTACTGGTTGGCTAACAAAGAAACTAAGAAAGAAGTTGCAATAGCAAAGAATAGGGCATCAGAGGCACTCTATCAGCTTCTGGAAAGTGACTCAGTAAGGGGCACAAAGAAACTATACCAGGTTGCAAGGCAAAGACAGAAAGATAAAGAAGATAGTCAGACACCCTTCATAAGGGATTCCAGCAACAACCTGCTTACCAGCCCACAGGACATCAAAGGCAGATGGAAGGAATATTTCCAGCAGCTTCTGAATGAAGAAAACCACACAGAAGCGGTACTGCCCCATAAATAGCCTACAATGAGAGTAGAAGAGGAGCCCAGCTTAGAAGAAGCAAGAGCAGCACTAAGGAAAATGAAGTCAGGGAAAGCAGCAGGCTCAGATGAGGTCACAGCAGATATGATAAAGATTCTGGGTGAGCTAGGGGAGAAATGGCTCCTGAGGGTACTAATTGCAGTGTGGAGAGAAAGGCATATTCCAGATGACTGGAGAATAAGCATACTCATACCAGTGTACAAGAACAAAGGGGACATCCACAACTGTGGACAGTACAGAGGCATCAAACTCCTACCACATTGCATGAAAGTTCTGGAGAGGGTGATTAATAAATGGATACGCAGAATAGTAGAATGTAAGATGGGAGATGAACAGTTCGGATTCAGATCAGGATGCAGCACAATTGACCCGATGTTTGCATTGAGACAGATACTTGAGAAGAAACTAGAGAAGAGGAGAGAGTCAAACTGGGCTTTCCTAAACTTGGAGAAAGCATATGACAAGGTCCCAAGAAAGCTGATCTGGGCAGTACTGTGGTGGTTTGAAGTCCCAGAAACATTAGTAGAATTAGTACAGGCTATGTACAAGGACCCAGTGACTCAAGTACAAACAGTGTTTGGCCTCACTGAGGGGTTCCCAGTGGGAGTGGGTGTACACCAGGGTTCAGCTTTGAGCCCACTGCTGTTCATACTGGTAATGGACTACATCAGCAAACAGGTTGGAGGGGACAGAGCAACAAAGCTGCTGTATGCAGACGATGTGGCAGTACAGGCAGACTCTGATCTAGAACTTCAGCAAAGGATAGGAGAATGGAATGCAAATCTGAAGGCACATGGGATGAAACTAAGCACAGATAAGACAGTGGTAATGGCAGCAGATTGGGGAAATCAGAAGAAGCTGAGAACAGAGATAGATGGGAAGATAGTGGAACAGGTAAACAGCTTCAAGTATCTGGGAGGGGTGGTTGAGGAGAAGGGTAGTCTGAATGAAGAGGTCAAAGCTAGAATCAGAGGGCTGCAGCCAACTGGCATAGAGTATCAGGTGTAGTATATGACAGAAGAATGCCAAAGAAGCTGAAAAGTAAGGTGTACAAGACAGTGGTGCGACCAGTACTACTGTATGGTACAGAAACCTGGGCAGTAAAGGCAGAACAGTTGAAGAAGCTAGAGGTGATGGAAATGAAGTGCCTGAGAAAGGTGTTAGGATGCACACTGTGGGACAGGCGAAGAAATGAGGACATAAGAGCAGAAGCCAAAGTAGCTCCAATTGCAGAAAAGATCAAAGAAAACAGATTACGATGGTATGGGCACATGTGTAGAAAAGCAGAAGACAATCTGGTGAGGGAGATTTGGGACAGACAGGAAGAAGGTAAGAGGAAGCGAGGGCGTCCAGCAAAGAGGTGGATGGAGTGTGTGAAAGAAGATCTGCGACAATCAGGCATGAGTGTTGAAGAAGGCAGGAGAGTGGCACTGAATCGAGAGAGTTGGCGACAGTTAATACGATACCCCGACCCCATGTAAATGGGAAAAAGGGGATGATGATGATGATGATGATTAATGTAGCAGTAACATTCCCATCACCAACATTCCTAAGGTTACATATAGGAAACTGTACTAAGACCTGTAGGGTATATATATCTGCAGCTACTAGAAATGTACAGCATATGTATAGGTAGTTGAAGTTGTTAATGAAATATTTCTTCACCCTACCCTATTTTCACAAATAATGCCATTCCACACCAAACTGGGTATGTGTATACACAATTAATTTCCATGGACATTTGTCCTGTTGGTTCATACGTATTTGTATGTACGTTGATGCATGTGCCCTGTTCACATATCCAAACCTGATGGTCTGTTGCCATCAATCAACCCTGCATGCTGTTGGATTGTGTACTGTTGTTCAAAATATGCATGTGTTATGCTTGCTGTTCAATGTTTGGAATTCATGGGTGTTTGGTAATGGGAATACTGATGCATGCTGTTACAACTAATTTTGAATGGTATTGTTTGTTACTAACCCAGAATGTCATAAAATATTGCTAAACATAGGACAACAGGGAAGGCGGGTTCCAGCGGACCCACCTCTCCCACCTCAGCTGGCGAGTGCACCTGGCACTAGTGCCCAGGCCGGAACCTCCTCCAGTGGCCCTGTGCCACCTTTGGGTGGAAGCGCTGCAGGGGATGGGGCTCATTCCCCCCTCTGCAAGCGTGGCTGGAGGAGAACGTCCACTCATCCTCCAAAGTGTCTGGTCTGTGGTGCGTAGCAAGATCAGGCATTCTGTGCTTGAACCCCTACACCTGCATGAGGCACGGGTGGTGCAACTCACGGGTGTGCCTACTCATCCTACACAGCCCCCAGCACAGCACCGTTCTGGGCAGTGAAGGCACAGTGGCAACTGCCCATGGGTGGGGATCTCAGTTCCACTGTTGCCATCTGTGGGCTCATGGGCTCGCGATATCCAAACATCCGTCCCCGTCAATTGTGTTGACCACCCACATATGCATTACTCCGCCCCTGTATGCATCTTGTTTGTATTGTCTGTTAACCTCCCCAACCTACCTCCCAAAAATATACCTACTTCATGTACCTCACATTCCACTCTCACCTGAAAAAAAAAAAAAAGGGCACTCTGTTCCCACAAAAAAATTACGCCCCATACATAGCTGCCCATTTTGCAGACATGTCTGCTGGACATGTCAACTGGTAATTACAACTGGCCGTACAACAGATTTTGTTGTCCTCACCCCTCTCTCAGGGATGGAAGGTTTCAAATTTCACACCAAATTACACACATATGCACAGCTGTTGCTGATAAAGAAATGGGCAGCTATGGGCCTTTCCTACATCCTTCCTGCAAATCCCAAGCTTGCTTTCCTACTGTCCTACCCTCTTTGTGCCCCCTTTTTCATCATTTTCCTATCTCCCCATTTTCTTTTCTTTCAAAGAAATTAGCGCGGGTGTGCGCAAGAGTAAGCACTTTTAAGCCGTAGTCAGCGGGTGTGTGCTTAGCAAAGCGTGTGCACATGAAGCTAAGCGGCACTGCGCATGTGTGAGCTCTGTGCAAATAAGCACTAACCCACTTACAACTGCTTAAAAGTGCCTTAGTCACTCTGAATGACAAGGCCTGTAGTCTGCTCAGCAGCAAAATAAAATTCCTCTGTCAGTCTCAAACCCACGACCTTGGAAACACTAGTCTGTATGACTTACCACTAAGCCATGACTGATATACAAGAACTTTGTGCTGAAAACAATATATCATGAAATAGTAGAACTGAATGTAAAGGGAATATAGGAAGGCTATTACACAAAGCTTTTCTTGTATCTTTACTGGCAATTCTTGTGGAATTGCATTACATTAGTGTGATAAGAGAAACAGCTATGCTAGTAGGTAATAATGTGACAGTAGCACCTTGCAAACCACACACACTATCAGAGCAGGATAAACACCGCCATATTTGAATAGGTAAGAGGCCAGACCTCGCAACTGTGACTGATTTACAGGGATGTTCCTGATTTGCAAACAAATGTTAACTGTGCCCCACTGACTCCCTTTGAAATGTACTAACAGTAGGCAGAAAGGTGTGGAATCCCACGTAATGGTAACTCTCAATTAGTTAAAGTACACACTACTTGCATGTCAGAAATGGTGTAGTAATACATATGCTCAAAATACCCCACAGTCACAACTGCAGAATATCTGAAATACATCACGGGTGTATCCTACTGATATGTACCATTCCCTGAGGCTGCTAAAATATACACCTGAGAGTATCTGAGGCCTGCAAGTGTCGGAAACTCACAGGCACATCATTCTGTCTGCTGTCACACACTCTGTGAATAGCTGTACAATTGCTTCCACAAGCACACCCTCATGTAGGAGTACAATCCAGAAATATCAAAGGATGTAGCCATCTAATAAAATAAGGGCAGTATAGCAGTTTACAAGCACTGCATGTGCCTGATATTCATAACTGTTAGTACAAAGTACAAGTCCCCACTACTGCTCAGCAGCAAAATAAGATACCCTTGTAGGTGTCAAACCCCACACCTTGGCCTTACCAGACTGCATGCAGTACCACCAAACCACACCGAACATATAAGGAATTGCTGCTGAAAGAAAAATATCATGCATTACAAGGAGTGAATGTGAATGTAAATGGAAAATAGGAAAGCCATAGCAACACATTCCAGTAAAGACACTTAGCAGGCCTTCAAGGAGTGAATGTAAAGGCTAAATAGTGAAGCCATAGCAACAAATTGCAAGAGCTACTGTTGTATTCCAGTTAATTCACAAGTCCCACAGGAAAGCACATACTCCCATGTAAACAGGATTAGTATTATTAGGTGTCAGTTAACATACACACTGAGAAGAATGAACTGGAAGAAGCAACAGTCAGGTTTCAGTACAACATGCATTTCAGTGCCTACAACACAGCCTTAGATATGAGAGACATACCAACCTTTACACTCACAGAACAGTGTCCACAACAAACCAGCATGGTCCCCACCTTGAAAAACCTGAAAGGGCTACGCTTACCTAACCTAACATTTTATAGCACTGTCCTGAAATCACAGTGAGAACTGCAATTACCACACAGCAGGCTGCATGCAATTAGTAAATGCTGGCTAACAATTGGTGCAGAGGCCATCACATGCACATGTGCAGATACCTACAAAAGCAGCCTGTACTCCCAGTCCACACATGCAATAATATCATTGCAGCAACTGGAGGGAGAGAGAGAGACAGAGACAGAGAGAGAGAGAGAGAGAGAGAGACAAAAAAAAAATAATAAAAAGGAAAAACCATCAGCAAGCCAGCCAGCAGCAAGCCAACCAGCAGCAAGCCAGCCAGCAGCAAGCCATCCAAAACAGCAGTCAGAAGCAAAGGTAATGTAAAGTACATAATCTAATAATCTACATACTGTGAACCCTCCATATGTGTTAGCAGTCTGTATCTATATTTATATGAAGATGTGCATAGGGCAAGGGACATACTGCAACTGTTAGTGAAGGCTGGACATACATATGTAGTTGAAGGTTGCTAACAGTATGCTGCCGTAGGCACAGGGCCAATAGCATACTACCTACCTATGACACAATGCACACACCCACACATGTACTCATTGCAATACCAACTATGTGAGGTGGAATGAGTGTGCCACTGACTGTGTGCAAGGTCTGTAATGGTGTGATTGCTCAGCATGACTTTGTGTCTGTCATGGTAGTGTGTGTCCTTGGTGTGAGGCCAGAGAAAGATGCGTCAGTTATTGGGATACAAACATACTACATTGCCATATGTTGTGCTGTGGTTCCGTGTATATGAGTGCGGTGTAGGTAGGGGTATGGCCGCAAAGACTAGGGTGCATTACCATTGAAATTGTAACTGTGCATTGCAGGCATTGCATGGGATAACAATATTCCCCATCCATTACCTTAATACATACCCCCAGTGTGAGGTTGTGCATTGGACCTCAAACAGTGTGCTGAGTGCTGGTGTATACTAGTTTGTTGTAAGGAGTGTGGCAGGCACTGTCACACAGTTGTTGGCTGAGCACTGATATGTGGTAATTTACATGTGTATCCACTGATAGACAGACAGATGCTATATATGGCAGTTCAGTGATATCAGTACAGTAGAGTATTATGTGTGCCATGTTACTTGCTCACATATTTTCCTTTTCCTTCCAGGGCGATGGTGCATCAGCACAACCCCTGCTATTCGGCAGCAGAGGATGAGGAGATACACCAGAGCCTGGTGCGGGATTTTTCAAGACTCTTTTCCCAGACCAGCCAGAACCAGCAGGAGAGGGCTGCACTGTGGCAAGACCTTATCCGTCGGGTAAATGACATAGGCATGCATAACCGGACATATGAGCAGGTATGCCATCACTGCAGTGTTTTAATTAGAAATGTCCATCAGCGTGCATCTGATATCCACAGGCAACAGCTTGCCACAGGTGGTGAGGCACCTATACACCCCCCCTCACCAGACTGGAGGAGCTCCTCCTAAGTGTTGTGGCTCCAGCCCAACAACAACAACATCCACAGACATGTGTAATGATGGAGGCTGGAGCCACCCAGCATGTGGACATGGAGTGTGCAGGTAACATGCCATATCTGTAGTTGACTGTTCTCTGCACTGGTAGTATATGCATGTGTGAGATGTGTACTGTGTTTGTAGCTGTTATCCTGGACATTATTGTGCAAGAGTTATATTCTCAATATCAGCAGTACACCTGTGAAAGCCAACTGTTGTACTACTGTACTGTATCATACTCACAGCATCAATGGCACAGTTGTGCCCACTGACAATAGCTGTCTTATTTGTGCAGGTCCCTCTGGAGTAACAGCAAGGCAGCCAGTCCATGCTGGTGAGTGTGTAATAATGATAATAATAGTAATAATACCCTCAAACAGTATTGTTATGTGTTGGATTGCAGGTGTGTTTGTGTGTGTGTGTTTGTATCTCATGTACTGAGGAGTGTGCATGTGTGCATGTGTGCATGTGCACATGTGTGCATGTGTGCATGTGTGCATGTGCCCATGTGTGCATGTGCCCATGTGTGCATGTGTGCATGTGCCCATGTGTGCATGTGCCCATGTGCATCTGTGGTAACATTGTGTACACATTGTAAACTGTGTTTCCTGTCTTACTCTCACAGGTTCTGGTGTTGCTCTGGTGGTGTGCAGCAGGGAACCTGAATCCACTGCTAGGGATAGTGATAATGATGATACATGTGTAATGGCACAGGGAGGTGTGTCAGGGTCTGTTGTTGGTCAGCCAATCGACAGTACACAGCAGTCAACCCCATCAATGCGCACAGTCATCCTGCTGATACATCCATTGTCACCAATGTCCTTAGCTGAGGGACAGCATACATTGGGCATTGACCAGGGTAATGTGGTATCAGTGGCACATGCATCCCCTCACAGCAGCCATGGCCAGAGTCCTGACATGGTACCACACAGGCAGATGTCCAGTGGTTCTCATGGGGGCATCCATGGTCGTACTGCCCCTGTCAGACGTGCCCACAGATGTCTTTCAACCTCAGCTATGTTCCGGGCTGTAATGCAGGCACAGGCATGTATGGAAAGGTACACCAGACAGGGTCTGAGGGAGCTTAGAGCACATCGCACTGCTATGAATGACACTATGCATTACGTTGCGGCTGCCATCCGTACTGTCGGCGAGGTCATTGACAGATGTTGGGGGGACACATTAGATCTGTTCCACAACTACATGTCCATGAGCCAGGGCAATGCAGGACGGCTGAGGTGTCGACGTGGATGTATGCCAGCAACATCAGCAGCTGGCAGTCATCGCGGATGACAACAAACCCGCAGCCGCTCCCATAGTGCCAGTACCAGCCCCAGCAATGCTGGGTCTGTGCTGTCATCAGACTGCCGTAGGAGACCACGTGCACGTGGCTCTGGACAGTCCCAGCAGGGACATGTGTCCAGTCATCAACCAACTGCTTCTGATGACAGTACCCAGTCTGTCTTAGTACCTGATACTGTTTCACTTGAAAGAAAGTTGCTGTTTGTCGTTTTTGCATTTAAGTTACCTGTAACACATTGCATTTAAGTTACCTGGCACTTGCTCACTAAAGCAATTATATAAGTCAGCACTAAAATATTAAAAGCACTACACCCTCACAAACTCCCCTTGAGTACCTCATTCCTCATTGGCCCTTTTTTTCAATTATAAAGGAATTCCCAATACTATTCTAGCATGTCCAAAGGTCAGTTGTCAGTCTCCTCTCCAGTCCAGCTGGTGAATCTGGTAATCTTGAGGCAATGTTACAACTGGCTCATCTACACAGACAACCCTCTCCTCCTACCAACAAATTCCAACACATGTGAGAGATGCAGCCATATAGCCATACTGGAGGCTAAGCTCTCTCAACTCAGTATTGGCGAAACCAGTCAGGAGGAGAAGGAAACCACACTCACTACAATTCCAGTCTCACATAGACCTACCACAACAGCAAACCAAACACATAAACACACAAAAACATACTCGGAGGCTCTAAATAAAAATCTGCCTAAGCAGCAGAGACCTCCAAAGCAGACACCCAAGCAACCGCTACCCCAAAACAAAACACGTGCAACACATAGCTCACAAAGCCAGTGTGCCGAGCAGTCACAGCCCTTAAGGCTAAACAACACACCTGATACACTTGTAATAGGTGACTCTATCGTCAGGCACACTGACGTCCCACTCACCAGGCTGAGCAAGGAGAAGGTCATGGTGAGCTGCCTGTCAGGCGCTAGGATCCGCCACATAACACAAGCACTCAGGTCACTCCAAGACAAGTACAAATATGACTCAGTCATTGTCCATGCTGGTGTGAATGACCTGAGACATACCTCCCTGGACTACATGAAAAGAGACATAGAGGAGCTCTCTGAGCATGTAGCCCAGGCCGGTATGACCCTGACCTTGAGTAGCATCTTACCTTCACCAAGAATGATGCCACAATATGAAGACAAGATGATCAATTTCAACGATTGGCTTAAATATTGGTGTCATTCAAAGGGGATCCAAAGCCTGTCAGCCTGGGATGACATGCTCGACAAGCCACGATGCTTCGCTAGGGAAGGCTTGCACCTGTCACCCCTGGGCTTTCAGATATTGACAAAGGCTCTTGCTACCCCCATAGTGCCCTTTTTAGGCATGGCTCAAAAGACAAACCCACCTCCATAGGTATCACAAGGGATAAGAAACTAAGAGTAATGCTACTCAATGCCAGAAGTCTAAACCTCAAGATGCACACACTCGAAACTCTCCTTAGCATGGAGAACATCGATATCTGTGCAGTAACAAAAACCTGGTTCAAGGCTCCCAAGAGCACCCCAGCACTACCAGGTTATACCTCATACCTCATACCATGCTTTTTGGCCCCAAAACTTGGACCGAACCACAAAAGAAGGGGGAGTATCAATATTCGTCAAAGATACACACACCTCCAGGTTGTTGGCACAGCACGAAGCATCAGAGACTATCCATGTGCAACTAACAGTGGGTAAAACTGCCTTCCAGTTTATAACCTGCTACAGACCACCCTCCCAAACCCAGGAACCCCACTCGGCCTTCCTGAGAACATTGGAAAATATGAAGGTCTCTCCAAACACCATTAAATTGGGTGACTTCAACTACCCAAACATAGACTGGGAGCATGACACTGGCTCCAACACCTTAGCCCAAAGGTTCCTAGAATTTATAAACTCAAATGCTATGGAACAACTTGTTACCACTCCCACAAGAGGGGAAAACATACTGGACCTGATCATCACCAACATGGGGACTCTATGCTCCAGACCAGAAGTGTATCCCTCACTGGTAAGATCAGACCATAAACTAATCTCACTGGATATTCACATCCCGAATCCACCCCTGCCCTGAAAACCACAGTGAAAAACTTCTCTAAAGCAAATTTCACACTCCTCAAAACCGAGGTGTAATCCTTCAAAGCCCCCAGGCCTGTGGAAAATACGGCCCAGATCGCAGAATACTTTATAAATGCATTCTATGAACACCTTCAGGAATGCATGGATCATGCAATCCCAAATAAAACCAAGACCCAGTCCTCCAAAGGCAGATGTCCTGTCTGGTGGACCCCAGCCAGAAACAAACTATACAATAGAAGGAGGAAGCTACTACATGATAGAGCAAAATCCCAAAAAGGGAAGGCATCTCTGATCAGTATTAGCAAAAAACTACGGGCACTCATAAAATCGTCTAAGGCCAGCTTCAAGAGAAAACTTGCACAGGACACTAAGGATAATCACAAGGCTTTCTTTAGTTATGTTAGGAACCTGGGTGGGAATTCCCAGATATGCTCAGAATTAGTCCAAACTGACAAAGAATACACTGAACCCACAGACATTGCCAACATCCTAGCTGACAGGTTCAGCGCAAACTCCCCCCCTCCCCACCAAAAGGGCAAATATCTATCCCAGCAGAGTGCTGCCCCCCTGACATTTCAGATGCTCAGGTAAGAGCTGCCCTCTACAAAGCAAAAAACACAGCATCAATGGGACCAGACGGTGTCCCAGGCTTCGTCCTACATGAACTCCAAGAAGAGCTAAACCCAAACATAAAACTATTGTTCAATCTCAGCCTTACTACAGGATATGTACCCAAAGAGTGGCATACACTAACAGTGGTCCCTTTCCACAAAGGTGGTGCCTCAACGGATCCTGGAAACTATCGCCCCATAAGCCTGACTAGCTTGGTCTGCAAAGCTATGGAAAGGATCATCATGGACCTCATAAATAAAGATATTGGGGACCTACAGACACTGGATCCTACCCAGTTCGGCTTTGTTAAGGGCAGATTCTGCCTCTTAAACCTGGTTGATTTCTTTGAAACAGTCACCAAGGCCATTAACGAAGGGAAGGTGGTCCACACAGCCTACCTGGACCTCGCAAAAGCCTTCGATACAATACCCCACTTGGGCGTTATAGATAAGCTCACCAGCTTAAATATAAACCCCTATGTCACTAGATGGGTTGCAAACTGGCTCAAGGACAGAACCCACATGGTTAGAATTGCTTGAGCCATGTCAGACTCCAAACCAGTTACAAGTGGCATCCCTCAAGGCTCAGTCCTGGGACCTCTCTTGTTCGGTATATATTTCTCGGAGGTACAGGCCAACACGGAAGGACTGTGGCTGACCAAGTTCTCAGATGACTGCAAACTGGGCGCCATAATCGACTCTCCAGCTGACACAAGCATCCTCCAAAAGGGCCTCATAGAAACAGGCAACTGGTGCCAGAGCCATGGCCTCAAGCTAAATGCCAAAAAGTGTATAGTCATCCCTTTGGCAAAACAAAGTGCCCACAAATTACCACATAGGTGGTAATCCATTAAGTACGGAAGAAGTAATTAGGGACCTGGGGACCCAAGTTGATAGCAATCTCTCATTTGACAACCACATGGCCAAAGTGGTTAGAAAAACATTTTATATAGCCCACCTAATCATGAAGGGATTCACATCTAGATCAGGGGAGGTCATCGTGCCTCTTTACCCATCCCTCATCAGGCCCATAATTGAGTACAATGCCCCTTTTGCGATGTACCTTACCAGACACCTGCAGCAACTGGAAAGACCCCAAAAGTACCTCACCAAGAGGATCAAAGGGCTCAAACAGATACCATATGCTGCCCGGTTAAAGAAACTCCAGCTCTACTCAGTGGCATACCACCTGCTCAGAGGCGATCTGTGCCTGACGTATAAAGCCATGTCCAACCCGGAATTAATGGACATGCTGCACCTCAGGAAATCCAAATCCCATCGAGCTACACACTCGAGAGACTTGAACCACAGCACTGAAATAAATAGGACATGCTAGAGGCACAGATTCATAACCCAGAGGCTCCCTTCACTCTGGAATAAAATCCCAGTCCGGGCTAGGCAGAGTCCCTCATTGACTCTCTTCAAGAGGAATCTTGATGAGGGGATGGGAGATTGTAGGTTTACCCCGGGTATCACTTCTGTGTCACTGTTAGACAGAGGCACAGTATACTAACCTCAAAAAAGGGCATAGCAAAATTAATTTAAAATGGGTGGCGAAAGCCAAACACACTCTGGCTAGGCTTATAAATGCCCTAGGGCAGATAGCCTAGTATGAACCTATGAACCTATGTCATTAACAGTACAGTGTAATGATATCATTGTGGGTATATCCCAGCATGCCTGATGCATTAACAGTGTGATTGTCATTGTAGTTTTTTATACACCACTATTAATTACAGAAGTGTAATGTCTGCACATCTTTGCATTCTGGTGGTAAGGCTGAAAACACAAACCCACCTACATAGGTAGCACAGGGGATAAGAAAATGGAACTAATGATACTCAATGTCAGACATGTAAACCGCAAGATGCATGCAGTCCAAACTCTACTCAGCATGGAGAATGTTGATATCTGTGCAGTAATAGAAAACAGGTTCAAGGCTCTCAAGAGCACCCTAGCACTACCAGGTTACACCTCATACCATGCTTGACAGACCCAAAACACGGAACTAACAATGAAAGGAGGGTGAGTCTCAATAAATGTCAAGGATACCCACACCCCCAGGTTGTTGCCACAGCATGAAGCATCACAGACTATCCACGTGCAACTAACAGTGGGTTAAACTGCCTTCCAGTTCATAGCCTGCTACAGACCACCCTCCTAAACACAGGTAACTCACTTGGCCTACTAACGAACACATGAATATATGAAGGTGTCTCTAAACAACATTATATTGGCCAGCTGCATCTACCCACACATAGACTGGGAGCATTACTGTAGCTCCAACACCCTAGGCTAAAGGTTCCTAGAATCCATACATTCAAATGCTATGGAACAACTTGTTACCACTCCCACAAGAGGGGAAAATATACTGCACCTGATCATCACCAACATGTGGACTCTATGCTCGAGACCAGAAGTGTATCCCTCACTGGTAAGATGACACTATAGAGTAATCTCACTATATTCACATACCAACCCCAGCCCCTGCACAGAAAACCACAGTGAAAAAGTTGTGTAATGCAAATTCCATGTATTCACATGAGGCAGACTTTACACATAGGAACTATTTAAGGTCACAGGTACATATCTCTATGTGGCACACACATACCTCATGTGTGCATTGAAATTACTGCTATAATATATGTCATACAATAATAAAACCAACACCCACCACACATTGACAAACTGGGTGACAAAAACACACGTGGCATTTGTAGGATTCAAACCCCTATCTATGTTATGACACGTGAGGGAGATGCATTAGCAGAGCACGCTATTCGCATTACTGGGAGGTTTCCTTTCTCCTACTATACTTATAGGGTGCTGACATCATCAGTCTTTCAAAAGAGGAATGTACATCATGTAGTGTGTTCTTCCAGTTGCCAAAAAGGCCATTTCTTGCCAAGAAAATTGCGCACACCCTGCCCCCCCAAACACACTGAACATTTGCAGGATTCAAACCCCTACCTAACTATGTTATGACATTTGAGAGAGACGTATTAGCGGAGCGCACTATTTGAATTACTGGGTGTCTTTTCTTCTCCTGCAGTATTTATAGGGTGCTGACATTATTATTTAGAAAGAGGTATGTACATTTATTACTATCCGTCAGTATGGGGGATAGCAAATATATGCATTAACAGATGCCTACTTCAGGGTGACATGTGCACATCAGCACTGCCAGGTTATGTTTTATACCATGCTTCGTGACCACAGGAGTTGTAACACACAATACAACCAGGTCAGACCCCCCCTTCCATATCCAGGAACCACACTTGGCTTCCCTGGGAACAGTGTAGGATATGAAGGTGTTCACATACACCATTACAGTGGTTAACTTCAGGTACAGGAATATTGAGTGGGGAAAGTACTCAGGCCTCAACAACATCACCCTACAGCCACTACAATTTGTGAATCCATGTGCTATGGCAGGACCAATCACCACAGCCACAAGGGGGAATACATATTGGACCTGACCATCAGCAACATGGGGACTCTATGTTCCACACCAGAGGTAGACCACGATTGTTAATATCTGACCATAACAAGCTTTCCCTGGACATCCATATCCCATTCCCACCCCCAGGCAAGGAAATCACTGCAAACAAAGTATTTATCAAAAGCAGACTTTGCTCTTGTGAAGACTGGGGTGGAATACTTCAAAGGACCCATGCTGGAGGATTATACTGGCCAATCTGCAGAATCCTTGGCAAATGCATTCGATGTGCATCCGGAAGGTTTGCATTGATCATGCTATCCCAAATAAAACCAAGACTCCTCCACAACAAGAGACCTGTCTTGTTTACACCAGCCATATATAAGCTGTACAACAGAAGGAGGGAGCTAATACATTACAGAGCAATATCCCACAGAGGGAGGGCATCTCTGAACAGTATTGGCAAGACACTTCAATCCCTCAAAATCATCACTTGCAAGTGTTGACAGTGAAATTGTCCAGACACTGCAGATAAGGCTCCCCTCAGTCTGGAATTGAATCCCGATTAATGTTATAACTCCTCGCAAACCCTCTTCCAGCAAACTCCAGCCACATGGATGTGACATTGCAAATTCAACCCCTGGGATCTCCACTGTGTCCCTGCTTGATGGAGGCACAGCACACTAGCCTTAAACGGTGCCTTCTGTGACCTACTTTACAGAGGCACAGTAGCCTACTGTACTGGGGAGGCAGACACCAAATACACTCTGGCTAAGCTTATGTATTCCCTAGGACAAACAGCCTAGTATTGACCTCTACGCCCATATGTTTAAGTTTCAGATGCAAAATATTTGTTGCTGATAAACTGTTTGCAGGTCTTATTGCCATAGCTTTCCCTGTTTCTATGAACAACTTGTGTATCTGTAGAAGATGTTTGAATATGAGAGGGATCCACTATATTACTTATGTCTCTGTTGTCATTTAACTGTGTGCACTGGGCAGATTTCTGTATTGTGGGAGTTTCCTGGCTTAACACATACAAATGCCAGATATGTGTGGCCAACTGCTATACTGAGACATGGCCTAAGTGTGTGAGCATGCCCAGTTCAGGCTTTCCATGGCTTGTTGCCTGACATATGTCTCATTTATCAAAGTGTGTGAGCATGCCCAGTGTGAGCTTTCCATATGTTGAGATCTGAGGTCCACCACATTTGTGGTTGTGTGTGAACTTCAACAATATTTCACATTTATAGTTGTGTGTTGGAAGTCATGTTGTGTTCTTACTGCCCAACTGCTTTGTGTCTGAACCCAACAGGGATTATGCTGTGCCTGCAGGGTTTCCATGGGTTTGCATACAGTTGTCAACATTCTTTCATACTGACCAAACACTGTAATATCGTATAGTGTACTGGTTCAGTACTTTCACTGTGGTGGACAGTATCCTGGGTTTCAGTCCTATCACTGCTTTAAATATTCATACTGAGCACACCAGACTGGTTAAGGGCCAGTTGTGCAAATATGACCATGTTGCATTTTGTTCAGCTATGGACTACTTAAACCAGGCTTGTCCAACATTAGTAGTGTATTCTGCAACTTGGGTGGACATTGACAAACACTAGCTATGTGCCCTAGGCCATTTCTAATGCTAGTCAGTGTGTTTGTCCTTCAACTCACATTTTAACTGGAGTTTGACATGACATTTTTCAAGGTTAGTATACTGTGCCTCTGTCTACCTGTGACATAAAAGTGATACCCAGGGTAAATCTACCATCTCCTATCCACTCATCAAGATTCCTCTTGAAGAGAGTCAATGAGGGACTCTCTGGCTAACCTGGACTGGGAGTTTACTCAAGAGTGGAGGGAGCTTCTGGGTTATGGATCAATCACTACAGCATGTCCTATTTATGTCAGTGCTGAGGTTCAGGTCTCTCATGTGCATAGCTCACTGGCATTCAGATTTTACAAGGTGCAGCATGTGCATTGATTCCAGCTTGGACATGGCTTTATACATCAGGCACAGATCGCCTCTGGGCAGGCAGTATGGCACTGTGTGGAGCTGCAGTTTATTTAATCAGGCAACACATGGCATCTGTTAGAGCCCTGTGATCCTCCTGGTGAGGTACTTTTGGGGTCTTTCCAGTTGCTGGAGGTGTCTGCTAAGGTACATCCCACAAGGGCCATTGTACTCAATTGTGAGGCTGATGAAGGATGACTGAAGAGGCACGGTGACCTCCCCTGATCTAGATGTGAATACCTTCATGATTAGGTGGGTATATGATATGTTTCTCTAACCACTACGGCCACATGGTTGTCAAATGCAAGATTTCTGTCAACTTGTGTCCCCAGGTCTCTTATTACTTCTAAAGTACTTAATGGGTTAACACCTATGTGGTAATTGGTGGGCACTTACTGTTTTTCCAAAGGGGATGACTATACACTTTTCTGCATTTAGCTTGATGACATGGCTCTGGCACCAGTTGTCTGTTTCTATGAGGCCGTTTTGTAGGATGCTTGTGTCAGCTGGAGGGTCAGATATGGTGCCCAGTTTGTAGTCATCTGCAAACTTGTTCAGACACAGTCCTTCCACATTGGCCTGTACCTCTGGGAAATATATACCAAACAAGGGAGGTCCCAGGACTGAGCCTTGTGGGATGCTAGTTGTAGCTGGTTTGTAGTCTGACATGGCTGCAGCATTTCTGACCATGTCAGTTCTGTCCTTGAGCTGGTTTGCATCCCATCTACTTGAATAGGGGGTTATATTTAAGCTGGTGAGCTTATCTATAATGAACAAGTGGGGTATTGTATGGAAGGCTTTTGCAAGGTCCAGATAGGCTGTGTGGACCACATTCCCCTCATCAATGGCCTTGGTGACTGTTTCAAATGAGTCAAACATGTTTAAGGGGCAGGATCTGCCCTGAAGAAAGCCACACTGGGTAGGGTCCAGTGTCTGTAGGTCCCCAATATCTTTATTTCTGAGGTCCATGATGATCCTTTCCATAGCTTTGCAGACCATGCTAGTCAGGATTCTGGGGTGATAGTTTTCAGTATCCATTCAGGCACCACCTTTGTGGAGAGGGACCACTGTTGCTGTACACTGCTCTTTGGGTACATATCCTGTGGTAAGGCTGAGATTGAGCAGTAGTTTTATTTGGTGTTCCATTCTTCCTGGAGTTCATGTTGGATGCAGCCCAGGACACCATCTGGTACCATTGATGCTGTGTGTTTTGCTTTGGAGATGCTGGCTGTTACCTCAGCATCTGCAATGTCAGGGGCCAGCACTCTGCTGGGATTGATATTTGGCATTTTGGTGGGGGGGGGGGGGGGGATTTTGCACTGAACCTGTCAGGTTGGATGTTGGCAATGTGTGTGGGTTTGGTGTATTGTTTGTAATTTTGGAGTAATTCTGAGCATATCTGTGAATTTCCACCAAGGTTCCTACCATCAGTTAAGAAAGCCTTGTGATTATCCTTAGTGTCCTGTACAATTTGTATCTTAATAGGTTCATAGGTTCATACTAGGCTATCTGCCCTAGGGCATTTATAAGCCTAGCCAGAGTGTGTGTGGCTTTCGCCACCCCTTGGAATGTGAATATTATGCCCATTTAGGGTTTAGTTTACTGTGCCTCTGTCTAGTTTTGACACAGAGATGACCCCCGGTGTAAACCTACAACCTCCCATCCACTTGTCAAGATTTCTCTTGAAGAGATTCAGTGAGGGCCTCTGCCTACATGGACTGGGACTCTGTTCCAGAGTGTAGGGAGCCTCTGGGTTATGAATCTGTCCCTCCAGCTCATCCTATTTATTTCTGTGTTGAGGTTCAAATCTCTTGCTCTCGTGGCTCTGATGGATTTGGATTTTCTGAGGTGGAGCATGTCCATTAATTCCGGATTGGACATGGCCTTGTACGTCAGGCATAGATCACCTCTGAGTAGGCAGTATGCGACTGAATAGAGCTGGAGTTTCTTCAGCCAGGCAGCATATGACAAATGTTTGAGACCCTTTATCCTCTTGATGAGGTACTTTTGGGGTCTTTCTAACTGCTGCAGGTGTCAGGTAAGGTACATCCCAAATGGGGCATTGTACTCAATTATGGGCCTGATAAGAGAAGAGTACAGGGGCACAATGACCTCTCTTGATCTAGATGTGAATGCTTTCATGATAAGGTGGCCAATATAGAAGGTCTTCCTAGCCACCTTGGCAATGTGAGTGTCAAATGAGAGGTTACTGTCAACTTGTGTCCCTAGGTCCCTGATTACTTCTTCCGTACTTAATGGATTACCACCTATGTGGTAATTTGTAGGTACCTTGTTTTTCCCAAAGGGTATGACTATACATTTTTTGCCGTTCAGTTTAAGGCCATGGCTCTGGCACCAGTTATCCATTTCTATGAGGCCTTTCTGAAGGATGCTTGTGTCCGCTGGAGTATCAGTTATGGCGCCCAGTTTGCAGTCATCTACAAACTTTTTCTGCAACAATCCTCCTATGTTTGCTTGCACCTCGGAAAAATAAATGCCGAACAAGAGGGGTCCCAGGACAGAGCCATGTGGGACACCGCTTGTGACTGGCTTAGAGTCTGACATGGCTCCAGCAATTCTGACCTTGTGGGTTCTGTCCTTGAGCCAGTTTGCAACCCATCTTATGACATATGGGTTTACATTTGAGCTGGTGAGCTTGTCTATGATGCCCGAGTGGGATATTGTGTCGAAAGCTTTTGCAAGGTCAAGGTTGGCAGTGTGAACTGCCTTACCCTCATCAATGGCCTTAGTGACTGTTTCAAAAAAGTCGACCAGGTTCAAAAGGCAGGATCTGCCCTTGACAAAGCCAAATTGGGTAGGATACAGTGTCTGTAGGTCCCCAATGTCTTTGTTTATGAGTTCCATAATGATCCTCTCCATAGCTTTGCAGACCAGGCTCATCAAGCTTATGGGGCATTAATTTCCAGGGTCTGTAGAAGCACCTCCTTTGTGGAGTGGGACCACTGTTGCTGTACACCATTCTTTGGGTACGTATCCTGTAGTAAGGCTGAGATTAAACAGCAGCCTTATGTGCGGGTTTAGTTCCTCTTGCAGTTCATGTAGCATGCAACCCGGGACACCGTCTGGTCCCATTAATGCTGTGTTTTTAGCTTTGGAGAGGGTGGCTCTCACCTGGGCATCTGAGATGTTAGGGAGGCTACACTCTGCTGGGATAGATATTTCTCCTTTTCGGGGGGAGGGGGTGGGATTTGCACTGAACCTGTCTGCCAGAATGTTGACAATGTCTGTGGGTTCAGTGTATTTTGTGTCGTTTTGGACTAACTCTAAGCATATCTGGGAGTTTCCACCCAGGTTTCTAACATAAGTAAAGAAGGCCTTGTGATTGTCTTTTGTGTCCTTTGCGATTTTTCTGTCAAAGTTGGCCTTGGATGATTTTATGAGTGATCGTGTTTTTTTGCTAGTACTGATCAGAGATGCCTTCCCTTTTAGGGATTTTGCTCTGTCATGTAGTAGCTTCCTCCTCCTGTTGTAAAGTTTGTTAATGGCTGGGGTCCACCAGACAGGATGCCTGCCTTTGGGGTAATGGGTCTTGGTTTTATTTGGGATTGCATGATCCATGCATTCTTGAAGGTGTCCGTAGAAAGTGTTTATAAAGGATTCAGCGGTGTGGTCTGTGGTTTCCAGGTGGCCCAGGGGCCTTGAAGGATACCACTTCAGTCTTAAGAAGTGTGAAGTCAGCTTTTGAGAAATTCTTCACTGTGGTTTTTTGTGCAGGGGGTGGGGGCGGGATGTGAATTTCCAGTGAGATTAATTTATGGTCTGATCTCAGCAATGACGGGTATAATTCCGGTGTGGAGCATTGTGTCCCCATGTTTGTGATGATCAGGTCTAGTATATTATCTCCTCTTGTGGGAGTGGTGACTAGTTGTTCCATTGCATTTGAGTTAATGAATTCTAGAAACCTTTGGGCTAGGGTGTTGGGGCTTGAGTAATTCTCCCAGTCTATGTTTGGGTAGTTGACGTCTCCCAATATGATGGTATTTGGAGAGACATTCATACTCTCCAGTGTCTTCAGGAAGGCTGAGTGGGGTTCCTGAGTTTGAGAGGGTGGTCTGTAGCATGCTACAAACTGTATGGCAGTTTTGCCTATGGTTAGTTGCACATGGATGGTCTCCAATGCTTTGTACGTTGCAGTAACCTGGAGGTGTGGGTATCTTTGATGAATATGGCTACTCCCCCTCCTTTTGTGGTTCGGTCCAAGTTTTGGGTCCGAAAAGCATGATATGAGGTATAACCTTGTAGTGCTGGGGTGCTCTCAGGAGCCTTGAACCAGGTTTACATCACTGCACAGACATTGATGTTCTCCATACTGAGGTGGGCCTCGAGAGCGTGCATCTTGAGGTTTAGACTTCTGGCGTTGAGCAGCATTACCCTTAGTTTTTTTCCACTTGTGTTTTCTAGGGAGGTGGGTTTGTCTTTTGAGCCTTGCCTAAAAAAGGCACTATGGAGGTGGCAAGAGCCTTGGCCAATATCTGGAAGCCCACGGGTGACAGGTGCAAGCCATCCCTTGCGAAGCAGCGTGGCTTGTCAAGCATGTCATCCCGAGCAGACAGACATTGGATCCCCTTAGAATGACACCAGTAATTGAGCCAATTGTTAAAGCTGATCATTCTGTGTTTGTACTGTGGCATCATTCTTGGTGAGGGTAAGATGCTGCTCAGGGTCAGGGTCATACCAGCCTGGGCTACATAATCAGAGAGCTCCTCTATGTCTCTTTTCATGTAGTCCAGGGAGGTACGTCTCAGGTCATTCACACCGGCATGGACAATGACTGAGTCATATTTGTACTTGCTTTGGAGTGACTTGAGTGCTTGTGTTATGTGGCGGATTCTAGCACCCAACAGGCAGCTTACTGTAACCTTTTCCTTGTTCAGTCTGGTGAGCAGGACATCAGTGTGTCTGACTATGGAGTCACCTATTACAAGTGTATCAGGCATGTTGTTTGGCCTTAAGGGCTGTGACTGTTTGGCACACTGACTTTGTGAACTATGTGTTGCATGTGCTATGTTTTGAGGTAGTGGTTGCTTGGGTGTCTGCTTTGGAGGCCTCTGTTGTTTTGGTAGGTTTTAATTAGAGCCTCCGGGAATGTTTTTGTGTGTTTATGTGTTTGGTTTGCAGTTGTGATAGGTCTATGTGAGACTGGGTTTGTGGTGTGTGTGGTTACCTTCTCCTCCTGATTGTTTTTGCCAGTACTGAGTTCAGAGAGCTCAGCCTCCAGTTTGGCTAAATAGTTGCATCTCTCACATATATTTGTATTTGTTGGGGGGAGGAGGGTGTAGTCTGTGTACATGAGGCACGTGTAACATTGCCTCAAGATTCCCAGATTCAACGTGTTGTAGCTGGCCTTAGAGCATTTTATGTGTGGCCATATTTTGATCAGTGATTACTTCCCTTTTTGGGTTTTGCTCTATCATGTAGTAGCTTCCTCCTTCTCTTGCATGGTTTGGTAATGGCTGTGGTCCACCAGGCCAGATGCCTGTGTGTATGGGATTGGGTCTTGGTTTTATTTGGGATTGCATAATCCATGCATTCCTGAATGTGTTCATAGAATGCATTTATAAAGGGTTCTGAGGTCTGGCCCATATTTTCCACAGGCACAAGGCCTTTAATGGATTCGACCTCAGTTTGGAGGAGTGCAACATTTGCTTTGCACATGTTTTTCACTGTGGTTTTCTGCCCAGGGACTGTGGTCAGGATGTGAATATCCAGTGAGATTACTCTATGGTCTGATCTTACCAGTGAGGGATACACTTCTCATCTTGGGCATAGAGTACCCATGTTGCTGATTATCACATCCAGTATGCTTACCCCTCTTGTGGGAGTGGTAAGTTGTTCCATAGCATTTTGGTTTATGAATTCTAGGAACCTTTGGCCTAGGGTGTTGGAGCTAGAATCATGCTCCCAGTCTATGTTTGAGTATTTTCAGTCGCCCGATATAATGTTGTTTGGAGAGACCTTGATATTTTCATGTGTTCTGAGGTAGGCCAAGTGCAGTTCCTGGAGTTAGGAGGGTGGTCTGTAGCAGGCTACTAACTGGGAGGCAGTTTTAGCCACTGTTACTTGCCCGTGGATAGTCCATGCTGCTTCTTGCTGTGGCACCAACCTGGGGGTGTGGTTATCCTTGACAATTATTGATAGTCACCCTCCTTTTGTAGTTTGTTCCATGTTTTGGGGCTGTAAATCATGGTATGAGGTGTAACCTGGTAGTGTTAGGCTGCTCTTGTGAGCCTTGACCCAGGTTTCTGTTACAGAACAGATATCAACATTCTCCATGCTGAGGAGAGTTTGGACTGCATGCATCTTGCAGTTTAGACTTCTGGCATTGGGTAGCATTACTTCTAGGTTCTTATCCCTTGTGATACCTATGGAGGTGGGTTTGTGTTTTGAGCCTTACCTATTCAAGGCACAGTGGGGGTGACAACAGCCTTTGCCAGTATCCAAAAGGCCAGGGGTGATAGGTGCAAGCCATCCATAGCAGGTGGAGCATCATGTCTTGCTCAGCATGTCATCCCAGGCTGACAGGCATTGTATCCCCTTTGACTAAAAGCAATACTTAAGCCAATTATTGTAATTGATCATCTTGTCTTCATATTGTAGCATCATGCTTGGTAAGGGTAGGATGTTAGTCAGGGTTATCAAGTTTGCATATACTACATGGTGTTACATTGCTTAACACATGGCAATCATGCCTCAGGTGGTGCTGCAGGGCTGTCTATGTTGGATGCACATACTACACTCCCTGTACATGTTTGAAAGCAGGTTGTGTCAACTTAGGCATCCGTTTTACTATATGTGTGAGTCAGAGAGAGGTATCATTTCCAGGGTTCCTACTGAACCAGTGTATGTGCTATGCGTTGCCTCTTAGCCAAGGCCAAGGCATACTGGGCACGCCTCCTTCTGCCTACTGGGGCAGGCTCAGGTTGTTCCTCCTCCGTGTCACGCTCTGCCTGTGATGGCCTTGGCAATGGTGGGGGGCTGTTTGGCCCAGCCCTATGCTGGTCCTGCTGCAGCTGTTTTTGCAGAATCATATTATGTAGCATAGCACATACCATGACAATTTGAGTACATGTAGTTGGTGAGTACTGCAAGGCTCCACCAGATGTGTCCAGGCACCGGAACCGTGACTTGAGCAACCCAAACACACGCTCGATTACATTTCGTGTTTGTGCATGTGCCTCATTATGGCGTTCTTTTTCAGGTGTGTGTGCATTTCTGATGGGTGTCATCAGCCACGGCTCCAGTGCATAGCCAGCATCCCCCACTAAGTGACCATGTGGGATGTCCCCATTGGCAAATGTCTGGCACAGCTGCGTCAAATGCCAGATATGGGAATTATGGTAGCTTCCAGGGCAGCCAGCACACACATTCATTATTATTCCCTGGGCATCACACACGACCTGGCAGTTGATGGAGGGGAAGCCCTTGCAGTTAATGTAGGCCCTACCCCGCTCACCAGCTGGTGCTTTGATGCGTATATGCATGCAGTCTATTGCACCCACTACCTCAGGGTATTCCACTATTTGCTGGAAGAGACGCATATTGCTGGCCAATACCTCACGGGAATTGGGGAAATATACATGATCACCGACATGTGCTGACATGGCATCCAGGAACTGGTGCAGTACCCTGGATGCTGATGCCTGTGATATCCCCATCATATCACCAGTTGGTCTCTGGAATGTACCAGTTGCTAGTATTCTTAGGCCAACACATACCTTGGTTTCCACTGGGATGGGTTCCCCTCTGTTGGTTCTGTGTGTGAGGCGTGGCCTGCACAGCTCAACAATTTGCTGTAGGAGGTCTCTGTCCACTCTATAGCGCTCCACTATCTCCAGCTCATGTAACCCCTGGTAGGTGACCCTGGGCCTGTACACTCTTCTCCGTCTCCTCACTGTGGGTTGTCCAGCAGCATTTGCATAGTCACCACCCTCAGCATGTTGCATATGTCTCCTTATAACAGCTATGGCAGCCCCTAGCATTTTTGGTCTGAGTGAAGCTTTTTCAGTTTTCACTTCTAATAACTTACTCCTCTGTTGCAGTGTCTCTTGAGAGAAACATACTGCACTGTTGTTTGCAGAGTTTTAAGTGCTGGGCTGGGCTACTGTTATGCCTGTGTAATTGCCTGCTTCTGATTGTTTTCACCTGCTAGCTCTGCCAGTATTCCCTGCTAGCTTCCTACTATTTCTTCTGCTTCCTTTTTCCTTTCTGTTTCCTCAGGGGGGAGCGATGAGCATACAAGTGCAAACACACTCACAGTGGCTAACACGCGCGCACATATGCTTAGACGGACTACAATCTGCTTATTCAGGTTAAACCGCGCGCACACCAGTGCAAACAAGCTTACAGGTCTTTATACAGGCTCCTACATGCTTACTCCACCTTAAACACGCGCACTCACGTTTACACGCACGCACTCTATCTTACTCACGCCTCCCAGCGCGCACACATGCGCATGCACGCCCAGCAAGAAACTTTGGTGTTATCCATAGTGTACACCTTCCATTTCTTGGCTTTCCCATGCCTACTTGTTGACACTCCTCTTTCCATGATGTGTGACTGACATCTTTCACATGCCACTGTGCTCCAATGAGCTTCATTTCTTTCATACATACCCCCCTGTGATGTCACCTATCTCCTACTCTGTTACTCCCCATTATCCTACTTCTACCCTCCAGGGAATGTGCTCATTTGCTATGTGACAGTGCGATTCACTATCCTACCACTCATTTACATAGGATTGCCTACTAATGCTTAGTTACATGTCTTACACTCAGCTTCCCCCCTTAGCAACTCCTACTTGGTGGCCATGTATTTTTCAGCCTGCTATTCCCTTACATTGTAAATTCATGTTTTCTGTTTTTTATAGCACAGCCCGTTTGCGTGGCGCTGAGCTACGTTTAAACATCGGCGATCGCCGAAAAAAAAAACATTTTTATTTCATTTTTGCATCGGGGTACGTTGCCAGTGGCCACATATTTGGCCATTGGCATGCTGCCTGGAACATATGCAACCTTTATTTGGAGCTGACAAGGCTCCATTGTGTTATTTGCAGAACGGTACTCAGTTGTCAACTGAGTACATTTCTGCAGATAACACGACTCTTACACGGGCAGGTTTCTGCTTCCTGGATCGCAAAATTACCTCATTTGCATGCCTTTTGGCTGCAAGTGAGGTAATTAGCATATCCACGCCCTGTCCGTGTAAGAGCCGTTTTAGGTGCTCTCTTACACGCAAATACAGGCTGTTCCTGGATAGCGATGGCTGCATGGAGTCTTACACTACTCTTAGACTCCATGCAAGCCATCGTGAATCCTGCCCATTGTGTCATTACAGGCAGACTCTGCGCAAGAACTGCAGCAATAAATAGGGGAATGGAATGCAAAACTGAAGGCACATGGGATGAAACTGAATACAAATAAGACATTTGTAATAGCAGCAAATGGGGAAAATCAAAAGAAGCTGAAAATTGAGATAGAAGGGAAAATATTGGCGAAGGTTAACAGCCTCAAGTGTCTGGGAGGGGTGCATGAGGAGAAGGGACGTCTGGAGCTCATAGTTAGAATCTGATGGGCTGCAGACAACAGGTACAGAGTGTCAGGCATAGCTCACAACCTCATAGCACAAGAAACCCAGACAACACCTAAAATAATGGGGGGACAAAGTCCCAAAAATAGGGACAAATTTTAAATATTCCTCTTACAAACTTAGAATGTTGTTAGAATATTTTTTTGTTTGTACACATTTTCTGAAGGACATGAAGTCTGAAACTCAAATATATGTCATTATTTAGTGACTTCAGTCCTCAGTGACTTGCCAGAGAATCACAAATTGTATGAGGAACAGACCAAAAATATGAGGCAAAAATTGATTGGGACGTTCTGTGAAAATCTGGACAGTTGAGAGGTGTGGAAGGGTTAGTATATGACAGAAGAATGTCAAAGAAACTGAAAAGTAAGGTGTATGAAACAGTGGTGTGACCAGTACTACTGTATGGTACAGAAATGTGGGCAGTAAAAGCAAAGCAGATGAGAAAGTTATAGGTGATGGAAATGAAGTGTCTGAGACGTGTGGTAGGAGGCACACTTTGGGAGAGAAGAAGAAATGAGGTCATAAGAGCAGTAGCCAACATAGCTCCAATTGCAGAAAAGATCAAAGAGAACAGATTAGAGTGGTTCAGGCACATGTGCAGAAAAGCAGAAGACAATCTGGTGAAGAAGATATGGGAGAAACAGGAAGAAAGCAAGTGGAAATGAGTGCATCCAGCAATCAGATGGATGGATTGTGTGAGAGAAGACATATGAATGCAAGATTTGACTGTCAACAAAGGTAGCAGAGTGGTATTGGATCGAGAGAGATGGCAACAGTTGACATGACTCCCCAACCCCATTTACAGAACTGAAAAAAAGGGGGTTTAGGATGATGATGATGTCAGGTATGTGGAATACAAATGGACTCTGTTGAAGACTGGAGTACTTGAGACAACGGCATGATGCTTTGCCGGAGAGGGGTGTTTGTCCTTGTCATGGCAAGAGTCCTAGTTCCAGCTTTTCAATACTGTAACATATGACATTGGTTTTAAAAAGTTTAACACATTAGCACTGTTCTGAGTATCAATGTGTGTTTCATGTGTTTTGGTTTCCTGGAAATATTGTGCCGTGTGTTGAATTAACCTGATGAGCTGGCAACATATTACCTTGTCTATCTCCGTTATTCCTTATTGCACTTCCAGCTGTTAAGTAGCATCAAAATTAAAGTCAGTACCAAAGCTCAAGAAGCATGGCACATTTCTGTCATCTCCCTTTTAGAAATGGTGAGACTATAACCCCTAAGTAACCTCCCCAATGGGATATCTATCGCAAAACTGGAAACTATGGATAAAGAAATGCAGTTTATTCCTGACTGTGGACAGAATGTTAGACAATGGAAGAAGGTACTGTATTACACACTTATAGTGTGGAATACCTTTGAGTTTTGAGACATTTCAGTACCTAATTGCATATTTATCACTTGCCAGATTTACAAAGAGTGCAATGCAGAGATAAGACAAAAGTTTCAGAGTTACATAATGTGAGCTAACATGAAAGACATAAGGTGTCCACCACTTGTTCTTCAAAAAGGCACAAGGTCCCCTGGAAAGTACTGATGCTTATTCTACTGAATGAAAAAACTGAGCTGAAAACTGTGCGTTTAGTGTGTTACATGATTTGTTAGTACTATACTGTATCATTTGTATTATTTGTGATGGTCAGGGAGCTATAGGATTTAACTCCTGTACTGCTAATATCAATATTCGATGTGCAATGGAGCCAGCGGTATTGAGTTTGACTAATAGCACCACTGGTACCCTTTCATACTGGCCTCAAGGGTGTATGGAAAATGTGCACTGCGGCCTTTGAAAAATATCCATGATGTGCTGTGAAGTGTGATGATTCACTTCATGATAGTGAAGAGTTGTTTACTGATCACGGCATGATAGCCAGAAGTTCATCATATTCAGGTAGATCGTGCAATATTGTTAATTATGCATGCATGCTCCAAGAAAAGTGCCAGTAACTCTCAGAGGAAGAAATGAAAGGGAGGTTCAGAGAATGGAGATGCAGGTGTGATTATAAAATGGAATAAGCCTACTGATTAGGTGAATAGTATGGTTACTGTGGAAATGCCTAACAACATTTTAATATGCATACCTCTGCAAGGCTCAAATAAGGTCACACAGAGGAAAGCAGTATCCATTTTGTACTGTAGGAAAACAAATTTCAACTAACTTCAAACAAACAAAAAGTATTTTTCTGTACATGATGCTGGCAAATTGAATTTGATTAGGAAAGTTCCAAGCTGTGTCCATTTAGTACATTTATTTAAAGATATGGATTCCAAAGACTACAGATAATACGGTAAATACAGCAAAAATGGAGATATAATACATGCACACTGTAGAGACTCATTATGTCAGTACCCAGTTACAGTAATGCTGAACAACTGTGGCAATAGGAAGTCAGATCCAATGTCATCAATGTGAAAGCTAGTAGCTATCTTTTTTTCCAGGTAGAGAAATGCTCCAGTACCCCATTGTTGGTGGCTGTGCCTTTTACATCACTGCTACTTACATATACTAACTATGATGTCACATAACCATAGAGAAAGGGAAATGACAAGTATCGTGTAAATCTGATCTCTTCCATAGCTATATGACATCAGAAAAAGAAGTAAAGTGCATAATAATCTAAAACCAAAATATTGTAACTGCAGTACATACAAATACCACATGTAGCTGCCCTGTCACAAAGCATGTGATACATTTGATTACTCTGCAAGATGGCATCTCAGTAAAAATAACCTCATTTAAATGGGACACAAAAAAATCAGACATGATAACATGAGGTATTCTTAGAAAAAATACATACAGATGCACACTACATATTTGTCTCCAGATCACAGCATGAGGATAACGAGGTAGAATGATGGGGAAGGGTGGCACCGTTGAGGGCTATCCTACTAGGAGTTCACACACACACACACACACACACACACACACACCATATATATATATATATATATATATATATATATATATATATATATATATATATATATATATATATATATATATATATATATATATATATATATATATATATATATATATACAGAGAGAGAGAGAGCAAGAGAGCAACAATGCACACCTTCGTATGGAGGATTTTCACACCCTCATATCCCAAATTTGGGGTTGCACTCCTGTGAGGAAAAGGGGAAACACCCTAATGGGATGGAAATGACAATTGCATGAACTGCATTTTTGCAGATTTCTGATAGTGACATGAAACATGTTATAGGAAGCATAAAAGTCAGTCAAATAGAATCAGGAATACAGTGACAAACAAAATAAACCAGCAACATATAAGAAACAAAGAAAAAAATAACTGAAGCAATGACTGGCACCTCTATAAGCAGGCAAAGTAATCCACACAGTTTATTCAGGGGTAGCTGAATAGTATAAATGTTTCATAGCTAGAAAAATATAAATATGTAAAGAAAAGTCTTAGATTAAAAACAATAAACAGTAATGATCTAGAATAAAAAGCCAGATGAGTGCTTTCACCTTGCAAATATTTGCTTCTTCGTGTCATATCAAGTATATGCACACATTCTGAAGCACCGAGCCCTACAACCCACTCTACCCACCCACTTCAGCATTGAAACTCTATACTTTTTCTGTTGTAAACAGGCTTGTGTAATCTGCATCTGCCTTAATCAGTTAGTGGTAGCATGTCATCCTACTTCATACCAAACATCTTTGCATGCAGGCGCAGGTATTTCTGAGAAATTTCTGCCTTGTTTGTTTACCATTGCCAGTCTACCTCTCAAGTGTCCAGATTTTCACAGAATAGCCAGATTTTTGCCTCATATTTTTGGTCTATTCCTCATAAAATTTGTGTTTTTTTTTTGGCAAATCAATGGAACAATCTGAGGATAGAAGTTACTAAATAATGACATACATTTGAGTTTCAGACTTCAAATCCTTCAGACAATATATGTTAATGCAAACTCTGTTACTCTAGAAATGTTCTAAGTTCATAAGAGCAATATTTAAAATCTGTCCCTATTTTTAGGCCTTTGTCCCCCCATTTTGTCAGGCTTTGTCTAGTTTTTTTTTTTCACTAAGAGGTTTATTTATTTATTTACATTTGATAACCAGGTAGTGTCTGACTGGTCCAGATTCCCATTTTTAGCAGAGACCTGGGGAGAAAAACTCCAAGGAAGATTACATAACTATACATTTGTACATATGACAATTATAATAGCAGTTCAAATGCAAGTTTCTTGACATTGTATCTAAAACCATATAACAATGGTAGCACAATAACCTTATACTATATATATATATATATATATATATATATATATATATATATATATTTTTTTTTTTTTCAAGATAAAATATCACAAACTGAAGCTAAGAAGGCTGAAAGGCTGAATTGGCAAGAAATATTGACAATGGGTGGTGGAGAGAAGGAAGTTAGACAGTAAGGGGGTAAATTAGTTAGCCTGGTGGAGAACATGAGGTTGAGGCGTAACAGTCTGCTCACCAGTAAAACATTAAGACAGCCATTCTTGCAATGCAAATAATATCTGTGTTAAGTAAAAAGAATATGAATATATCCTGATATTTTGACCAGAAGCTTTTCTAAGCTACCACAAGTGCAGCACATCTTTAAATCAATGCCATTAAAAGAACTGAGGTCAAACTTCTCTCCTAAAAAGCAAGTTGAGAAAGAAGTAGCTCAAACATAAGTAGCACATCACAATTGCTGAGCATCATAAGGTCAGCTCATAGCCTTTTGCCAGACAGGATACAAAGCAGTTCTTTGCAGAACAGAAATGCTTCAGGAAATAATGTAATGCTGTGCCAGTAATTTCATCTAATTATGCAGTTTCATCACGCTATTTACTGTATATCCATACATTCCCGTCAGTGCAGCTCCACTCAATATTACTGATGGATAACTCAGTACAGGAACAAGGCATGACAGAATATACACTGATAATTTACATATTGTATATATTATGGAGACATATGTCAATACCTGAACAAAATGACAGAATTTAGAATTGGAAAATCTGAACCCTTTTCTGCTGAGAGTGCAGAACTCTAAACACGTTTTCACTACTGCTTTCATCCTATTATGTGTGATAGCTGTCTCTAGCTCAGTTTGTGTGGTCTCGTCACACCTATGTGACAGTAAATATTAGTTTGCCAGTTAATTGCAGGATACAGAAACACATGTTCCCTGTAGCTCCACAGTTACTAGCAGGCTTACTGCAGATTCATCCAGTGTGCTTCAACCAATAACAGTTCTACATCTGCAGATAACACATTTTTTTTCTTCCACCTGGATAATATATGCTTTCATACTTATATTCCCTATGCACAGTGATTATCTGAGTGTGACCATGTATACATATAAGAAATTCCCTGCATGTTTACCTAGCATGATAATATTTTACAATGATATTTATGAGAGGTCTATAATAGTTTTGAAGTGTTATTAAGATATTAAGCACAGGTATTCAGTTTTCAGTGACAGAATGGGATCATAGCAACTTTAAATAGTTACCTCGTGGATACAGGAAAGAAGTGGGTAGACATGTTTCAAACCTAGGTCTCCAGTGGACAAAAACAGTAGAAATCTATCCTGCAGAAAAATCTACAGATATTCCTATTTACATCCATCATTCCATGGAATTCTGCAAGTGTGGAATAAATGAAGTTCATCTGTGCAAAGTCAGAATTCCATAGATTAAAAAGTAAAATTCTGTACCTAAGGTTGTGATCTCCAGTTCCAGAATGTTTGCATGAACATTGCAACTGCACTGGTGGTGTTCATATAATGAGTGACTATCCCTCTCTATGTAAAGCACTAAACTAAGTGAAGAAATGAGTAAGCTTTGGTTAGGTCAGTAAGAATGGTACAAATGTTTTCCATGACAGTCCCAACCAGATGCACACCATCATCAGGGCAACTGCACTGGTCCACCAGTGTGGGCCATGCATGCACAGCACTATACACTTATCACATGTCAGATTTTGACACTGCAGCTGCAGGCACATTACATGCACAGACAGAGGTGCAGCATGTGTTATTTCCTACTATACACAACAGTATATTCAGCTCTATATTTTATAGGAGGCTGCCTGTATACTGTAGGAACTTATAAATATCCCTCAGTAAAAAGGCTGGTGACAGCAGCTTCATCGACACCTGCTTCACTGACTAAACATGAAAATGACAAAAAACTTATTTTCAGGAGGTGCTTTTTAACCTCAAACCTCAAATAAAGGGGCCATTCCCACTTGTATCTCTGAACTTGTTTATTCTAATTCTAAAGTCATTGAGTTTCAGAGGAAAGTGAACTATGTTACTGAAGCATAAACAAAAAAGAATAATGCTATTATTAACATAACACAGTATTTTTTCAACTCTTGATCCATCTCCAAACAAGAGTGTTGATACATTGGTCTTCAAGATTCAAAATGACAGTCATACAATAGGCTTCCAAAGCAAGTAGACTTCAATGCAGATGCTAGTCATATGGTAGAGAAACAGAAAAAAATGGAGACTTTAGGCCACTTTCCTTACACTGTGCATAACTGAAATGAGAAAGCAGATAAGATACTATGTCCTGGCCATGGCCAGCTTCTGAAAGGATCAAGCATTGAATGGAGCTGGGCTGTCACTTATTACAATTCAGATATGTATTATATGATCTGTATCACGTAGCTGTGTAGCAGGTGATGAGCAATGCTGGCTTTGTCATGACCACACCTGAGCATGTTATCACACCAAATTGTCCACTCTGATGACTCTGCTGCTGCATGCTCTGTATCAAGCTGATATCTCAAAACCCAGTGAGATGGGATTGCACACCTGGTCACCTCTTGCAATATTTTCTTGTTGTAGGCTAACCCAGCACTCCCCTTCAGTGAGCAAGTTAACTTGGTCACTAAATCTCTTCCACCAAGCCAAGTCCACTTGCTGTCAGGATCACTAAATCTAACTCAGGTTGCCACGATTACAATTTTTTTCTCCATTCTTACTACCACAGACTGCCCATCATGAATATGTTTTTTTTTTTTTCTCAACTGCAGCTAGTATAAGCAGATGATGTAAAGTGTACCATCAGCATATTACTAGAACAATCAACAGTTACACTCCATTGGCTGGGACATGGACAGTCAATTTGTATGAAAGATCTTGTGAGACACTTGCAGAGTACTGCCTGACCCATCACTCAGCAGTGACCAGCCACTGAGACAGACTCACAGCTATTTCTCATTTATTTCTACATGATAACCAGGTTGGTAGCTTGACCCACAATGGTTGTTCCCACCAGAGAGGCACAATAAAATGTAATAATGTACAGCAGGAAGTGGAAAGGTGATGGCAATCTAAATACTGATCTTTTTCACATTTATTCAATTGCAAAAAATGTCTATATATCAGATGTATCTACTTTAATGAAGTATAGATATACCTGACATATGGGGGAATGGATATACTTCATTAAGATATGTTTTCTAAATGTCTTTTTGTTGAGTGTTTTAACCATGGTTTATTTAGCTGCAGTTAGTTGTATTTTTCCAGGTAGAGGTGCACTTTCCCCATTTCCCTAGTCTAGTATCACTGTGGAAGTGGTAAACATGAATTATGGTGTGTAAGGGCCAAGCTCCCAACATTGGGAGGATGCAGGGGGACTTGCCTCCTGTAAGAAGCCCCCACATTACACTGACACACACAAGTTGTATTTAACAGAACAGGACATGATAAAGGCTTCCCTTATAAAACAACTGACACATGGATGCACAAAATACAGCAGACTGATCAGAAATTAGCAATATAGGGTGTGACTAAAATGTCAAGCAGTTAGTTGCATAAAAACTTTGCTCTGCCTCTTTTCTGCTTTTCTGACAGGAATGATAAAATTTTTACCTAATACATTCCTTAATTAAACTTTCTTTACCAACAACAGACAACAGTTTGTTGGAATCAAAGAAGAAAAATATCCTTTTGGTATTTTGTCTAGTTCTTTTTCCTGTCATAAGTTTGTCATCGGTTAACTTCAGTTATGAGTCATTCTTAAGCTTCTCCTCAAGACAGTCTAATGAAGAAAGATCTGCAGTCTCTTATTGCCAGTATTCAAGATTTATCAGTTAAAATTGTCAAGGTGGACAGCAAAATGGACATTATAAAACAAGATAATAAAAAAACAGATTGACCTTTTTAACTAAATCATTAAGAAGCATTCAGATCAAATTTCATCTACATGGCAAAGCTGCTGTTACGAATATTGATTGAAGGTTGATGGAAAAAGGAAAATCAAATGAAACATCTCATAAAGCAAAATACTTCTCTATTAGAGAAAACAAAGCACCTTGAAAATAGGTCCAGGAGAAACAATATAAGAATATATGGTGTACCACAAAAGGAAGAAGGTAACAATATGATACATTTTTTGAATAACTGGCTGCCAAAAACTTTAAACTTGCCTGAACCACTTTCATTTGGTATTGAGAAAGCTGACTGATCTCTTTCAAATACTAATAATTCATCCACACCGCAATCTATTAGTGTTAAATTCCACTCCACACAAGATAAGGACTAGGTACTAAGATCAGACTGGTCTAACTCTCCAATAACCATAAATGGAAACAGAATTATATTTGATAACAATCACAAATCTTCAGTGATTTCTAAAAGAAAAGCTTGTGTTCCATTAATTAAAAATCTAAAGACGTCAAGTATCAAGGGACAACTTCTCTTCCCTGCAAGAATCAAGATCTTTCTTTCTGAAGATCAGAGGATATTCCATTCACTTGATGAAGCACTCGACTTTGGTCAGAAGAACAAACTCTTAGACAAAACAGAAGAAATGGATTGTCACATAAGTTTAAAGAGACACTCAGTATAAAATGAAAGGATAACTAAGGATAAAAACAGTAAACATTTTAAAGAAAAGTAATGAAGTGTTTTATTGTTGTTTGTTCATTATTTTCTTCATTACTTTTTTATAGCATTGTGATTCTGACATAAGCCTTAGGATTCAATAAATGAATTTCACTGTGCAGGAACAGTGTAGCTGCTCCTGTATGGAATATGACCACTGAGCGATCCAGTAAAGTATTGTTTTGACGTGCACGAACGTATCCACACTATTCTTGCATGGACACCACTGCCTGATGCTAATTACCTCATTTGCTGGTGAAAAGCATGCAAATGAGGTGAATTAGCAATTCAGCAAGCAGGCAGGAATCCGTGCAAGAATAGTATTAGCTGCAGAAATGTATTCGGCTACTAACCGAATATATTTCTGCAAAAATTAAAATGGAGGCATGACAACTCAAACAAAAAGCATGTGTTATAATCTTTAGGCATGCCAATGGCCAAATATATGGCCATTGGCATGGAAAAGTGCTTCATTTTTATAAAAATCAAAGTTATTTTTCTTTCGCCGATAGTGGCCATTTAAGCATAGGGCAGCTGTGCGCAAACAGGATCGTGCCAAAAATAAAATAATGTGAAAACTCAATTTTAAGGGAAATCTGCATTTTGCCATTATAGTCTATGGCATGCAGAATCAAAACAATACCAGGGAACACTGGTTGTCAAGGGGAAAGGCTCTGGGGTAGTGCAGTAACTATGGACTAAGGCAGTGGGGTATGCAAATGAGGGGAAATTTACTGAATCACAAAAGTCTTCTAAGAGCCAAACTGCACCTAACTGTGTAGGTGCTATAGCACCATTGTGTATGTAGGAGGAGCAACAAGCATGAAAAGGGAGTGTGTCATGCATGGTGTAAGCACATTGGAGCCCTATGGCACACAGATAAGCTTAACTAAGCACAGCTAAGCAAGGGTGTGTGTCTGAGGCTGTATTTACTTATTCCATGAAATGAAGAGCATGTTCACATCCAGGGACGGCCATTTCTTTGTGTTTACATTAGCTAAATGGGTTTGCATGGCATGCACCCGGTCTAAAACAAAACAAAAAAACCCCCGGAAATAGCAGGACTGTTTACATTTGGGCACTGGGTTTGCACGGCACACCTTGGGGCTTAAAAGGGGAGGAAATGGGAAGGGAAAAAGGGAAAACAGCAGAATAAAAGAAATCAAGTACAAATAACATAGCTGGCAGGTGGAATGCATCATAGTCAGCCAATCATACAGACAGCATCTGCAGCACAACAGTATAAACTATGGAAACACCATTCCCACAAACTCTGCACCATTGGTGTACACATGCAGGGGAATTTTAATCGAAAAATGTTAGGGCTGACGCTTTGATCTATCAGTATGTGCTAGCGGCTGAGGGCGGAGAGGAGGATAATGCTGACAACTGCCACAGACCGAGGAGGAAGAGGAGAAGAGTGTTCAGACCCAGAGTAACTTACCAGGGGCTACATGATCTGGAGATAGTAGAGCACTACATGGTGGACAGAGACATACTTCAGCAAATCACTGAGCTGTGCCGGCCTCAACTCAGACCTAGATTCAACAGAGGGAAACTCATCTCAGTGGATACCAAGGTATGTGTAGCCTGAATAATTCTAGCTACAGGTACTTTCCAAAGACCCACTGGGGACATCATGGGGGTCTCACAGGCATCTGCATCCAGGGTACTCCACCAGTTCCTGAATGCCATGCTACCACATACTGGTGATCACATTTACTTCCCCAACACCCATGAGGAGAGGACCAGCAATATGCATCTCTTCCACCATGTAGCAGAATACCTGGAGGTACCTGGTGTGATAGACTGCATGCACATCCACATCAAAACACCACCTGGTGAACAGGGTAGGGTCTACATAAACCACAAGGGATTCCCCTCCATCAACTGCCAGGTGATGTGCAATGCCCAGGGCATTATCATGAATGTGTGTGCTGGCAGCTCTGGAAGCTATCACGACTCCCACATCTGGCATTCATCACAGCTGTACCAGGCATTTGCCAGTGGAGGCATCCCGTATGACCATCTGGTGGAGGATACTGGCTATGCACTGGAGCCGTCGATGATGCCACCCATCAGAAATGCGCACACACCCACACAAGAATGCCATAATGAGACATATGCACAAACCAGGATCATTATAGAGTGTGTGTTTGGGATGCTCAAGTCACAGTTCTGCTGCTTTGACATATCTGTTGGAGCCTTGCAGTACTCTCCAGCTACATGTGCACACATGTTCATAGTATGTGCCATGCTACACAATATGATCCTGTGGAAACAGCTGCAGCAGGAACAGCAGGGGGAAGTGCCACACAGCTCACCACCATTGCCAAGGTCCCCACATGCACAGAAGGTCACAGAGGAGGAGGCCCCTGAGCCTGCTTCCATCAGCAGACAGAGGCATGTCCAGTATGCTCAGGCCTTGGCAATGAGACAATGCATAGCACACACACTGGCACTGTAGGGACCCCAGGGACTGACACCTCTCTCTGACTTGCACACACAGTAAAATGGATGACACACACATCACATCACCTGTAACTTACAACATATAGGCAGTGTACTGTGTGCATGCAACATAGGCGACCACCAAGCACCATCTTCACAACTGCTGCACGAACAAGGTAAGTCAGTCTTCTTAACAATAAATGAATGGAATAATATGTTTTGCTAGCATATCTATGGTAATGCTGCATGCATACAAAGGAATGGGGTGGCCTACTGGGATAGCAGCACACAACTGGCAGCTATGTGGGACACCAGGAAATGTCTGCCAAAATTGGGCTCCATACACTATGCAGTAGTACCCAAGGTGGCAAATCCCACTGCAGTATATGTGTGGGGACAAGTATCTTGGCAGTCATAGGTCACAGGCATGGATATCAGTGTGGAGGTCCCATACCCAACCCTCACACCCACACAACAAGTCAGCTGTAGAAAACTACAGAGAAATGTCTGCTAAAGGCACGCAAATGGCAGCAATGTCGAATTACCCCCTACGGACTCACACAGTGATAGCACAGCAGGACTCGCAGTTGCAGTAAGGCTATGAAGGGTAAGAAGTTTGAAACTCAAATGTATGCCATTACAATCTGACCTGTGCTCTTTACTGATATGCCTGTAGTCCCCAATACAGGGCACAATAGGATGTTAAATAGAACCAAAATGTAAAGCAAATATCAGCACAGTCTGTGCAAATGTGTACAGTTGCCAGGTGTGCCCACCCCCCATATACCCACAGAAATGCAGTGACATGTATGTTTGCAGGGAAATAGCAGCATAGCATACATTGGCAGGGCTGTACCAATACATATGAAAGCATGTTGCCTGTCCACAATATGCAGGGGTCAATGAGCTATGTGTATATGTGGATAATACTGTCAGGATCTGGCAGGCATGTTGTCCTAATAGTCATCTTGTAGTGTCCTAGGTACAGTGCTGTCTTTGACAAGGCCCTGTGCAGATAACTGCATTGCCATCTGTTATGCATGTCAGTGACACCCACTGCACTGCCACTGAAATACCTGGAAGTAATAGTGCTATGTGGACTATACTAGACATATAATGGACATCTTGAAGGATGTGTAGCTGTGGTCCCAAGGCTTTTGTGAATATAAGTGCTTTTTGGTGCTGTTGCCAGTGGTTATTCTAAATAATCCTTTTTTTAATGTTTGCTTTTACATATAATGAACACGCCTGCACAGTAGAATGTACTCTGTACCCACACCCATAACCCCCAACCTCTGACAGCAAGATGTCTGGACAAGGGCAGAAATAAAAGTGGAACAAAAGTACAATGATAGGCATGTGTTGCAAATATCGCCCTTACATACTGAGAAAGTTGGTAGGGTGAGGGGTTTGCAGTAGTGGGAATTGTCTGAAGGTTATGTAGTCTGAAACAGTAATGTCTGTCATTATTTTGTAACATCACTCTTCAATTATATGTAACTAACTTGCCATAAAAACACAAGTTTATGTAGACAGGATGAAACCTCTAGCCAAACACATGAACAACCTGCCAAAAAATGTACAGGTAAGAAGTATGCCCACACAAGACTATAGGTTCATAGGTTCATAGGTTGATACTAGGCTGTCTGCCCTAGGGCATTTATAAGCCTAGCCAGAGTGTGTTTGGATTTTGCCACCCTTTTAGATTAGTTGACTGTGCCTCTGTATAGTAGGTCACAGAAGATAGCCCTTTTAAGGTCAGTTTACTGTGCCTCTGTCTAGTAGGGACACAGAAGAGATCCCAGGGGTAAACCTGTGATCTCCCATCCACTCGTCAAGATTTCTCTTGAAGAGGGTCATTAAGGGGCTCTGCCTAACATGGATTGGGATTTTGTTCCAGAGTGAGGGGAGCCTCTGGGATATGAATCTGTCCCTCTAGCATGTCCTATTTATTTTTGTGCTGAGGTTTAAGTCCCTGGAGCATGTAGCTCTAAGGGATTTGGATTTCCTGAGGTGGAGCATGTCCATTAATTCTGGGTTGGACATGGCTTTATACGTCAGGCACAGATTGCCTCTGAGTAGGCGGTAAGCAACAGAGTAGAGCTGGAGTTTCTTTAGCCTAACTGCGTAGGGCATCTGTTTGATTCCCTTGATCCTCTTGGTGAGGTACTTTTGGGGCTTTCCAGTTGCTGCGGGTGTCGAGTAAGGTACATCCCAAATGGGGCATTGTATTCAATTGTGGTCCTGATGAGTGATGAGTAGAGGGGCACAATGACCTCTCTTGATCTAGATGTGAACCCTTTCATGATAAGGTGGGCAATATAGAAGGTCTTTCTAACCACTTTGGCAATGTGATTGTCAAAGGAGAGATTGCTATCTACTTGGGTCCCCAAATCCCCAATTACTTTTTTCATACTTAATGGATTACCACCTATGTGGTAATTTGTGGGCACTTTGTTTTTCCCAAAGGGGATGACTATGCACTTTTTGGCATTTAGCTTTAGGCCATGGCTCTGGCACCAGTTATCCTTCTCTGTGAGAACCTTTTGGAGGATGCTTGTGTCAGCTGGTGAGTCGATTATGGCACCCAGTTTGCAGTCATCTGCGAACTTGGTCAGCCATAGTCCTCCCGTGTTAGCCTGTACCTCAGAGAAATATATACTGAACAAGAGAGATCCCAGGACTGAGCCTTGTGGGATGCCACTTGTAACTGGTTTAGAGTCTGACATGGCACCTGCAATTCTGACCATGTAGGTTCTATCCCTGAGCCAGTTTGCAACCCATCTTGTGACATAGGGGTTGATATTTAAGCTGGTGAGCTTATTTATGATGCCTGAGTGGGGTATTGTGTCAAAGGCTTTTGCTGTGTGGACTACCTTCCCTTCATCTATGGCCTTGGTGACTGTTTCAAAGAAGTCGACCAGGTTCAAGAGGCAAGATCTGCCCATAACAAAGTCAAATTGGGTAGGATCCAGTATTTGGAGGTTCCCAATGTCTTTGTTTAAGAGTTCCATGATGATACGCTCCATAGCTTTGCAGACCAGGCTAGTCAGGCTTATAGGGCAATAGTTTATGGGGTCCGTTGTGGCACCACCTTTGTGGAGTGGGACCACTGTTGCTGTATGCCATTCCTTGGGTACATATCCTGTAGTAAGGCTGACATTGAACAGTGACTTTATGTGAGGGTTCAGTTCTTCTTGGAGCTCGTGTAAGATGCAGCCAGGGACACCATCCGGTCCCATTGATGCTGTGTTTTTTGCTTTGGAGAGGGCAGCTCTCACCTGTGCATCTGTGATGTCAGGGAGGCTACACTCTGTTGGGATAGACATTTGTTCTTTTAGGGGGGAAGGGGGGGAGAAGTTTGCACTGAACCTGTCTGCCAGGATGTTGGCAATGTCTGTGGGTTCAGTGTATTTTTTGTCATTTTGCACTAACCCAGGTTCCTGACATAACTAAAGAAGGCCTTGTGATTATCTTTAGTGTCTTGTGCAATTTTTCTTTCGAAGCTGGCCTTAGATGATTTTATGAGGGATCGTAGTTTCTTGCTAGTACTGATCAGAGATGCCTTCCCTTTTTGGGATTTTGCTCTATCATGTAGTAGCTTCCTCCTTCTGTTGTATAGCTTATTTATGGCTGGGATCCACCAGACAGGTCTCCTGCCCTTGGAGGAGTGAGTCTTGGTTTTATATGGGATAGCACGATCCATGCATTCCTGTAGGTGTCCATAGAATGCATTTGTAAATGATTCTGCGGTTTGGGCCGTATTTTCCACTGGCCCGGGCGCTTTGAAGGATTCCACCTCAGTTTTGAGAAGTGTGAAGTTTGCTTTTGAGAAGTTCTTCACCGTGGTTTCCTCGGCTGGGGATGGGGATGGGATATGGATGTCCAGTGAGATTAATTTATCGTCAGATCTTAGCAATGAAGGGTAAACCTCTGGTATGAAACATAGAGTCCCCATGTTGGTGATGATCAGGTCCAATATGTTTTCCTCTCTTGTGGGAGTGGTGACCAGTTGTTTCATAGCATTTGAGTTTATAAATTCTAGGAACCATTGGGCGAGGGTGTTGGGGCTTGAGTAGTGCTCCCAGTCTATGTTTGGGTAGTTGAAGTCACCCAATATAATGGTGTTTGTAGAGACCTTCATATTGTCCAGTGTTCTCAGGAAAGCCGAGTGGGGTTCCTGAGTTTGGGAGGGTGGTCTGTAGCAGGCTATAAACTGAAAGGCAGTTTTGACCACTGTTAGTTGCACATGGATGGTCTCTGATGCTTCGTGCAGTGCCACTAACCTGGAGGTGTGGATATCTTTGATGAATATGGATAATCCCCCTCCTTTTGTGGTTCGGTCCGAGTTTTGGGGCCGAAAAGCATGGTATGAGGTATAACCTGGTAGTGCTGGGGTGCTCTTGGGAGCCTTGAATCAGGTTTCTGTTACTGCACAGATATCGATATTCTCCATACTGAGGAGAGCCTCGAGTGTGTGCATCTTGAGGTTTAGACTTCTGGCATTGAGCAGCATTACCCTTAGTTTCTTTTTCCTTGTGTTGTCTATGGAGGTGGGTTTGTTTTTTGAGCCTTGCCTAAAATAGGCACTATGGGGATGGCAAGAGCATTAGCCAGTATTCGAAAGCCTGGGGGTGACAGGTGCAAGTCATCCCTAGCGAAGCAAAGTGGCTTGTCAAGCATGTCATCCCAGACTGACAGACACTGGATCCCCTTTGAATGACACAAATACTTTAGCCAATTGTTAAAATTGATCATTTTGTCTTTATACTGTGGCATCATTCTTGGTGAGGGTAAGATGCTACTCAAGATCAGAGTCTTACTGGCCTGGGCTACATGATCAGAGAGCTCCTCTATGTCTCTTTTCAAGTAGTCCAGGGAGGTATGTCTCAGGTCATTCACACCAGCATGGACAACGATGGAGTCATATTTGTACTTGCTTTGGAGTGACCTGAGTGCTTGTGTTATGTGGCAGATCCTGGCACCCGACAGGCAGCTTACAGTGGCCTTCTCCTTGTTCAGCCTGGTGAGTGGGACGTCAGTGTGTCTGACAATAGAGTCACCTATTACAAGTGTATTAGGTGTGTTGTTTAGCCTTAAGGGCTGTGACTGTGTGGCACACTGAATTTGTGAACTATATGATACGTGGGTATTGTTGTGGGGTAGTGGTTGCTTGGATGTCTGCTTTGGAGGTCTCTGCTGCTTGGGAAGATTTTTATTTAGAGCCTCCGAGTACGTTTTTGTGTGTTTATGTGTTTGCTTTGCTGTTGCGATAGGTCTATGTGAGACTGGATTTGTGGTGTGTGTGGTTACCTTCTCCTCCTGACTGACTGCGTCAGTACTGGGTTGAGAGAGCTCAGCCTCCAGTTTGGCTATATAGTTGCATCTCTCACATATATTTGAGCTTGTTGGGAGGAGGAGAGGGTGGTCTGTGTACATAAGGCAGTTGTAACATTGCCTCAAGATTCCCAGATTCACCAGCTGGACTGGAGAGTAAACCCGAAACTGACTTTTGGACATGCCAGAATAGTATAAGGACCTACTTTTTGACTGATCAAAAAGGACCAATAGGGAGCCAAGTACTTAAAGGGAATATAAGAGGGTGTAGTGCTTTAGTTTTTTAGTGCTTACTTATAAGATTACTTATACGAGCAAGTGCAGGGCTTTGGAATGAAAATAGAGTGCTTGCTTTGAGATTTAGAAAGTTCTAAGGGAAAAAGTGAAGAGCAGAATTTGTGGAGCCGGGAATAGTTTAAACCCATTTAAGCGGCGCTGCCCGATGCTGCACTATGAGCAAAATCGCGCAAAACCGTGCAAGTGCAGGTTTTAAAGCAGGGAAACTGAAAGAGATAGGAATTGACCCAAAACGGCGAATAAGCTAATAGTTTCAGGGCTGAGACCACTCCTCCAGGGACAGATAGGCTGCTCAAAGCTCCCCACTCTCACTGGTGAACAGAGAAGCTTCCTCCTATCCAAGTAAGGATATGGGCAACACAGGAAACTATACCACAGTCCGGAATTCAGCAAAACCTGAAATCTGGACTAATCTAGTTCAGCAAAGGCAGGAAAAGAGATTTTTTTTTTCAGGAAACAGCAAAAAAACACACAGAAAACACTGTAAATGCTATAAACAGGCTAGCACACTTTAGTGTGTAGCCTACAACAGTTATACAATACAAAAACGACTTAAATTGATATAAAACAAGTGCAAAACTGTAAAAAGCAGAAGGCAAATGCAATTTAAACTTTTTAAAGCACAGATCAGTTAAAATTTCACTTTTTAGGCAGGAAAAGGCAGTCGGAGCAAAAAAACAGAGAAAAAATACTTAAATCTGGAAAAGTCTCTCTTGGGTCTCTCTGTTGCCTGTATCACTCTGCAGGACACCACGAGGAGCTGTGCGGAGTTGTATACTGGTGCAAAACCACACAAATGGGGGTTTTAAAGCAGGGAAACTGAAAGAGATAGTAATTGACCCAAAACAGCCAATAAGCTACTAGTTTCAGGGCTGAGACCACTCCTCCAGGGACAGATATGCTGCTCAAAGCTCCCCAGTCTCACTGGTGAACAGAGAAGCTTCCTCCTATCCAAGTAAGGATATGGGCAACACAGGAAATTATACCACAGTCCGGAATTCAGCAAAACCTGAAATCTGGACTAATCTAGTTCAACAAAGGCGGGAAAAGAGAATTTTTTTTTTTTTGTTTTTTTTCTGGAAACAGCAGAAAAACACACAGAAAACACTGTAACTGCTGTAAACAGGCAAGTACACTTTAGTGTGTAGCCTACAACAGTTATACAATACAAAAACGACTTGATTTGATATAAAACAAGTGCAAAAACTGTAAAAAGCAGAAGGCAAATGCAATTTAAACTTTTTAAAGCACAGATCAGTTAGAAATTCACTTTTTAGGCAGGAAAAGGCAGTCGGAGCAAAAAACAAAGAAAAAAATACTTAAATCTGGAAAAGTCTCTCTTGGGTCTCTCTGTTGCCTGTATCACTCTGCAGGACACCACGAGGAGCTGTGTGGAGTTGTATACTGGTGAAAAACCACGCAAGTGTGGGTTTTAAAGCAGGGAAACTGAAAGAGATAGGAATTGACCCAAAACGGCCAATAAGCTACTAGTTTCAGGGCTGAGACCACTCCTCCAGGAACAGACAGGCGTCTCAAAGCTCCCCACTCTCACTGGTAAACAGAGAAGCTTCGTCCTTTCCAAGTAAGGATATGGGCAACACAGGAAACTATACCAGAGTCCGGAATTCAGCAAAACCAGAAATCTGGACTAATCTAGTTCAGCAAATACGGGAAAAGAGAATTTTTTGTTTTTTTCAGGAAACAGCAGAAAAACACACAGAAAACACTGTAAATGCTATAACCAGGCTTGCACACTTTAGTGTGTAGCCTACAACAGTTATAAAATACAAAAACGACTTAAATTGATATAAAACAAGTGCAAAAATTGTAGAAAGCAGAAGGCAAATGCAATTTAAACTTTTTAAAGCACAGATCAGTTAGAAATTCGCTTTTTAGGTGGGAAAAGGCAGTCAGAGCAAAAAAAACAGAAAAAAATACTTATATCTGGAAAAGTATCTCTTGGGTCTCTCTGTTGCCTGTATCACTCTGCAGGACACCACGAGGAGCTGTGCGGAGTTGTATACAATAACAAACTTTTTAAATCACAGATTTGCTAAAAAAACTGGTGTTTTAGGCGGAATTAGTTAAGACAGCAAGAAAAGCAGAAAAGTGATACTTAATCACTCCAAAGTCACTCTTTTGTCTCTCTGCTGCTGTAGACTCTGCAGAACACCTGGAAGGCACTTGCTGAGCGGAATACAAGCGTAAAAACTGTGCAAATGAAGTTTTTATAGCAGGAAAGTGAAAGAGATAGAAATTAGCCCAAAATGGCCAATAAACTACTAACTTCTGGGCTGAAACCACTCCTCCAGGGACAGAAAGACTGCTCACAGCTCCCTTCTCTCACAGGTGAACAGAGAAACTTCCTTCTATCCAAGTAAGGTAATGGCAACACAGAAACTTGTAACACAGCCCTGGATTCAGCAATAACATAAAAACTGGACTATACTAGTTCAGAAAGGTGAGAAACAAGTATATATATATATATTTCCAGAAAATAGAGCAGATACAATCAAAACAACACTTTACCCAATTAACCAGTTAAAAAGCTTAAAACTGACCGCTGTTCCAGCAGTCTTCAATCAGGCAAGTTCTAACTGCACAGTCCTGCCACTAGGGTACAGAGAAACCTTCTCCAAAAAAGACGGCCTGGTTCAGTGCACAAGTTATACAAACAAAGCTAGATCCAGCCGGCCTGAATCTGGTCTGTGCTACAGCAAACAAGGCGTACCGATTTCAGAAAGAAACAGTTCAGGTAAGCATGCGCAATAAGCCTTTAACCAGAAATTCCCAGCTCAGAAGGGCAGAATCTAGCCTGTCCTCCCACAAGAGTGCAAACCACCAACCTTCTTAATGTAAAATAACTGGCCTGAAGCCCAAGTCCTTAACCCAGAACTAATACACTTTTAGAATAACAGACACTGAGCCTTCAATCAGCAGTTCCCAACTTAGAAGGATGTACGCTACCTGTCCTGCCACAACAGTGCATACCACAAACCTTCTTAATGTAAAACAACTGGTTTGAAGCCCAAGTGCTTAAACCAAGGACCTTAGAATAACAGTTACAATTTAATCAGGCTACTAACAAGCAGTAATAAAGGCAGCAGAATAAATTCAATTGAGTACTTTTAAGAAGAGGCAAAAGCAAAATAAGGTAATAAAGTAGGAAGAAACACAAATACAGTAAGGCAGATGAAGTGCAATTTTTTTTTTTTTGAGAAGGAGGATACAGAGCAGATTAAGATACTAGAGGGGAATGCCCTGCCCAAGTGCTCTCTCTGTACACCACAGAGGAGATGGGACTGGTAGGAGTATCCAAAATCAAAATATGATCTCACTGTACTCAGTTGAGCGAGCAAATGAGATGGGTCCAGGAGGAGTGTGCAAAAAGAGTTTTACAGCATGGGCGGGCAATTCCAAAGCCACCAAGATTAACACCACAACAAAAAACAGGGAGGGGGGGGTGAGGAACTAACTTCAGAGAGACCGAGACACAATATTTACTGAATCAAAGACACACAATATTTACTGACTCAAATCTTGAATAAGTGCAGAAAAATATACTTAAATCAGCTTGTGTCCAGTTGATATATGCAGACAAGTCTCAGTAGCCAGCAACTCAATTTAAAATGATTACTAGAAATGTAACCAAAACAGATTTCAATGCTAGCAGAAACCCCCAAGCTAACTAACACTAACAAAGGAATTTCAAAGCAGTCTAACAACTTTCAGTGAGCTAAGATGGCTACACTTTTTCATACTTCAGGCAACTTAACTGCAGAGAGACAGAGACACAATATTTACTGAATCAAAGACACACAATATTTACTGACTCAAATCTTAAATAAGTGCAGAAAAATATACTTAAATCAGCTTGTGTCCAGCTGATATATGCAGAGAAGTCTTAGTAGCCAGCAACTCGATTTAAAATGATTACTAGAAATGTTTATGACATCTCAGGTTAGAAAGATACCACTCAAGCAGGAGATCCCCAGCCAGTATATCATCAGGTTGCTGGACTGTTTACACAGCGCATCATCACTCAGCTGGCTGTAGCCACACCTCCCAACTGGCCTTGCTGGGCAAGAATGTATATAGCTGCCCTCATAATATTGGTATATGAATCATACAACTAGTATTCCTTTGGTAAAGCACTGGGATGATCTGAGGATGTCTGGCACTAGGTAATGACACAATACATTGCAGTGTCAGATTACAGATATGTCAGAAAATGTCTGCTAAGCAAACCCTGTACCCTCAGGAAAGTCCTGTGTACTCCTGAGAAGCATGGCTGTAGCACACAAAATCCTGGACTGGAGTACACCTATCTCTGGAATGGAGTACCACTCTAACTATTGAAGGTCACACTGGGTATGCTCCTACACTTAGAGAATCACAGGGCATGTTGACACCTACATCGGAATATATGACTGTATTGTGTATATATGTCTGCATGTCCTCCCTGCGGTTGGGTAGCGTTCAAAAGACATGCTTGCGTAAATGGTAGTGCCTTCGTTGAAGGTTGGGCATCGAGGTGGCATCTCGGCGTTGCGTAAAAATCTACTGCCAATCATTAGTGGACCAGGAGTTCCACTGTGGCGACCACTTACCGGGAAAAAGCCGAAAGACAAACAACAATTGTGTATATATGTCTGTGCATACAGACAGTTATGTACACCTTAACTGTCCCCACACACACACACATCAGACAGGATTACCCTCAGCTAGCTGTAGGTGGCCCATATGTGATATATCTGCATCTGTTGCATGAGATACACACACACACACACACATGTATATATATATATATATATATATATATATATATATATATATATATAGATATATAGATATATGGGCAACAGATGACAACATATGTCAAGCATACATGCACATAGATGTGGCAAAGTGAGAGACAGTGAAAGAGGGGGAGACACAGGGGGACACAGACAGAGTGAGTCACACACACAGATACCCTGAATGGCATACAGTGATGTCCTGCTGTGAACAGTGGCATACCAGTTGTAAACAGTTGCACGTGCCAGCATAAAAGGTAAGCCCCATTGTGTAATAGTACTGAGGTTGGGTTTATAATATCACATCACCTGCCTGTGTGTGAGTGTGTGTGTGTCCATAGGTCTAAGTATTAGGAGACTGTTCACACTCAGTACACTTCACATTGCCCTACTTCACAAGATCTGCTGCTGTCATTTACCTTAGAAGTTCCATTGGACACCTATCATTTCCTAAAAGTTCTATAGCGCGTGCGGTAACTGCGTAACAAACAAATGCAATCTGAGAGTCATACTGCTCAATGCTAGAAGTCTAAATCTCAAAATGCACTCGGTTGAAGCACTCCTTAAAATGGAGAACATCGACATTTGTGCTGTAACAGAGACCTGGTTCAAGGCGCAGAAAGCACCCCTGCACTATCAGGCTATAACTCATTCCACACCTTTCAGCCCCAGAACTTGGACCAAAGCTCCAAAGATGATGGTGTTTCCATATTCATAAAGGATGCACACACCTCCACACTGGTAGCCCAACATAACGCATCTGAGATACTTTAGGTGCAGCTAACATTGGGTAAGACAGCGATTCAGGTCTTAGCCTGCTATAGGTCCCCAACCATGTCCCAAGACTCACACTCCATGTTCCTAAGCACTCTGGAGAATATTAGGGTCCAAACTAACACTCTCAAACTGGCTGACTTCAACTACCCCTCGATTAACAGGGAAAACTACTCATGTACCAATATACTTGCCCAATGCTTTCTGGAATTCATTCATTCCAATGCTCTGGACCAGCTCGTTCTTTCCCCCACTCTAAGTAGCAATATCCTTAGCCTGGTCAATACTAACATGGGTGACCATTGCTCTGCACCAATAGTCAACTCCTCCCTGGTTCGATCCAACCACAAACTAATCACTTTGGAAATCCACATCCCTCCCACCACCCCACCCCCCACAAAGGTAACCACCATGAAAAATGTCTCCAAAGCTAACTTTGGGCTCCTAAAAACAGAGGTGTCTAACTTCATGGCCCCCATGCAAATGGAGAATAGTTGCATGACTGCCGAATTATACACCAATGCACTGTATGAACACGTACACAAATGCATGGATCTCGCCATACCCAAAAGAACCAAGACACTCTCCTCAAAAAAAAAGGAAGCCAATCTGGTGGTCCCCTACCATAAACAAACTCTATAACAGAAGGAGGAAACTGATGTGGAATAAGGCAAAGTCCCAAGACTGGAAAAACTCCCTTATCAGCCTCAACAAAAGGTTGAGATCCCTCATCAAATCCTCTAAATCTAGCTATGAAAACAGAATTGCAGCAGATAATAAAGACAAACACAAGGCCTTCTATAGTTATGTAAAGAATCTCCATGGCAATATCCAGATTTGCTCTGAGCTACTGCACAATGGTACCTCCTATATCGAACCAACAGATATTGCCAATATACTGGCTGACAGATTCAGAGCTAACTTTACCCCTCTCTCCCCCCAAAGGACCAATCACAATACCAGTAGATTGCCAGTCACCCAATATTACTGCTGTACAAGTTAAAACAGCACTGTCTGAGGCCAAGAATACAGCTTCTATGGGACCTGACAATATTCCTGGGTGTGTTCTACATGAATTACAGAGTGAACTGGCACCTCACCTGTGTGCCCAGTTCAATAACAGCCTTACCTCAGGCTTTGTCCCCACCAAATGACGCACTGCTACAGTCATCCCTCTCCACAAAGGAGGAGCAACTACAGACCTCGGAAATTATCACCCCATTAGCCTGAAAAGTCTGATATGCAAAACTATGGAATGCATCATCATGGACCTAATGATGTGTGTTGTGTCCTTCTAAGCTGGAAATTGCTGATTGAAGGCCCAGTGTCTGCTATTCTAAAAGTGTATTAGGTCTGGCTTAAGCACTTGGGCTTTAGGCCAGTTATTCTACATTAAGAAGGTTTGTGGTCTGCACTGTTGTGGGAGGAGAGGCTGAATTCTGCCCTTCTGAACTGGGAATTTCTGGTCACAGGCTTATTGTGACTTCTTATTTGAACTGTTTCTTTCTGAAATTGGTGTGCCTTGTTGCTGTAGCATACCCCAGATTCAGGCCTGCTGAATCTAGCCTTGTTTGTATAACTTGAGCACTGATCCAGGCCATCTTTTTTTGGAGAAGGTTCCCCTGCACCCTAGTAAGCAGGTGTGTGCAGTTAGAACTTGCCTGATTGAAGACTGCTGGAACAGGGCTCAGTTTTGAGCTTTTTTCTGGTTAATTGGGTAACTTGTTTAAATCACTTTGTTAGTTTTCTATTGTTTTATATATATATATATATATATGTATATATATATATATATATATATATATATATAAATTGGCATTTTATTCATCTGCTTTTACTATATTTGTGTTTCTTCCTACTTTATTACTGGGGGAATTGACTACAACTCTGATCTGCGATATATAACAATAAGTATCCTTTTCAAATATATATATATATATATATATATATATATATATATATATATATATATATATACTTGTTTCCCACCTTTCTAAGATGGTATAGTCCAGTTTTCAGGTTAGTGCTGAATTCAGGGCTGTCGTACAAATCTCTGTGTTTGCCCATACCTTATTTGGATAGAAGGAAGTTTCTCTGTTCACCTGTGAGAGATGGAAGCTTTGAGCAGCCTATCTGTCCCTGGAGGAGTGGCTTCAGCCCAGAAATTAGTAGTTTATTGGCCATTTTGGGCTAATTTCTATCTCTTTCATTTCCCTGCTAGAGTAAAACTATTCCTGGCTCCACAAAGTCTCCTCTTCAATTTCTCCCTTGGAACTAGACAAACTTTCAACTTAAGCATTCAAGCCATTCATTTCTCAGCCCGGCACTTGCTCAAAACTTATAGCAAGCACGTATAAACCCTAGCACTAGACCCTCCTGTACTATACAAAAGGACAAGGCTCTCTATTCGACCTTACCAGCCATCCAGTAAAACAGTTCACTGTACCTATCCAGGCATGTCCAAAGGGCAGTTTCAGGTGTACTCTTCAGTCCAACTGGTGAATCTGAGCATTTTGAGGCAATGTTACAACTGCCTCATGTACACAGACAACCCCCTCCTCCTACCACCAAAGACTAATACATGTGAGAGATGTAGTTATACAGCCAAACTAGAGACTAAGCTCTCTCAACCCAAGACTGGATCAGACAGTCAAGAGGAGAAGGGAAATATTTGCATCACACCACCAGTCTTACATAGACCCATTAAACCAGTACCGGCAAAAAACACACATAAATACATGGAAACATACTCAGAGGCTCTAAATAAAAATCTGCAAAACCAACAGAGACCTTCAAAGCAAACATCCAAGCAACCTCCACCCCCCCAACACAAACCATGAAACACATACTTCACTAAGCCAGTGTACCATGCAATCACAGCCCTTAAGGCAAAATAACATACCCAACATAACAGCAATAGGTGACTCTATAGTCAGGCACACTGATGTCCCACTCACTAGGCTGAATAAGGAGAAGGTTACTGTTAGCTGCCTGTCGGGTGCCAGGATCCACCACATAACACAAGCACTCAGGTCACTCCAGAACAAGTACAAATATGACTCTGTCATTGTCCATGTTGTGTGAATGACCTGAGCCATACCTCCCTGGGCTACATGAAAAAAGACATGGAAGAGCTCTCTGATCACGTAGCCCAGCCCGGTATGACCCAGACCCTGAGTAGCATCCTGCCCTCACCAAGAATGATACCACAGTATAAAGAAAAAAATCTCGATTTCAACAATTGGCTAAGTTTCTGGTGTCATTCAAAGGGGATCCAGTATCTGTCTGCCTGGGATGACATGCTCGACAAGCCACATTGCTTCACTAGAGATGGCTTGCACCTGTCACCCTTAGGCTTTCTAATACTTGCCAAGGCTCTTGCCACCCCCATAGTGCCTTTTTTAGGCAAGGCTCAAAAGACAAACCCACCGCCGTAAATAGCACAAGTAACAAAAATCTGAGGGTAATGCTACTCAATGCCAGAAGTCTAAACCTCAAAATGCATGCACTCGAGGAACTCCTCAGTATGGAGAAAATCGATACATGTGCAGTAACAGAAACCTGGTTTAAGGGTCCAGAGAGCACCCCAGCATTAGCAGGCTACAACTCATACCATACATTGCGGCTGCAGAACCGAAACTAAAATACAAAAGGCAGGGGCGTATCCATATTCATCAAGGATACCCACACCTCCAGGTTAGCGGCACAGCACGATGCTTCAGAGATCATCCATGTGCAACTAGCAATGGGCAAAACTGCAATTCAAATTGTAGCTTGCTACAGATCACCCACCATGTCCCAGGACACCCATTCCATGTTTCTGGAAACACTGGGAAACATAAATGTCCTACCAAACACCCTGATATTGGGTGATTTCAATTACCCAAACATTAACTGGGAGAACTACTCAAGTACTAACTCCCTTGCCCAACTTTTCCTAGAATTTATAAACTCAAACACTCTGGTTCAATTGGTCAACACTGCCACCAGAAGTGACAACATATTGGACCTGGTCATCACCAACATGGGCGATCGGTGTTCCACACCAGAGGTCAACCCCTCGCTGGTTAGATCTGACCATAAACAAATCACTTTTGATATCCATATTCCACCCCATCCCCTGACAAGAAAGCCACCATAAAAAAACTTTTCAAAAGCAAACTTCACGTTACTTAAGACCAAGTTGGAAAGTTTCAAAGCCCCCAGGCTGAAGGATAACACTGTCCAAGCTGCAAAATCCTTTACTAATGCATTCTACGGCAGCTACAAGAATGCATGGATTGTGCCATCCCAAGCAAAACCAAGACTCACTCCTCCAAGAAAAAGAAACCAGTCTGGTGGACTCATGCCATAAACAAGCTATACAATAGAAGGAGGAAACTAGTACAGAAAAGAGTAAAATCCCAAGAAGGAAAGACATCCCTGATCAGTATCAGCAAGAAACTATGATCCCTCATAAAATCATTCAAGGCGAGCTTTGAAAGAAAAATTGCCAAGGACTCCAAAGATAACTATAAGACATTCTTTAGCTATGTCAAGAATCTAAGTGGCAATGCTCAGATCTGCTCGGAGTTAATGCAGAATGGCACAAAATACACTGAACCGACTGATATCACCAACATCCTGGCAGACAGGTTCGGTGCAAACTTCACCCCCCTCTCACCACCAAAAGGGCCCATAACCATACCAGAAGAATGTAGAGTCCCTGAAATCACAGACACTCAGGTTAAAACAGCCTTCTCCAAAGCCAAAAGCACAGCATCAATGAGACTGGATGGTGTCCCAGGCTGCGTCCTACACAAGCTCAAAGACAAACTAACCCCAAACCTAAACACACTGTTCAAACTCAGCTTCTCCACAGGCTACATACCTATAGAGTGGTGCACAGCAATGGTTATTCTGCTCCGCAAAGGTGGAGCCACAACAGACCCCGGGAACTAGCGCCCTATAAGCCTGACTAGCTTGGTCTGCAAGGCTATGGAGTACATTATCATGGAACTCATTAAAGAGACATTGGGAACCTCTAAACACTGGACCCTACCCAATTTGGCTTTGTTAAGGGCAGATCATGCCTCCTAAACCTGATGGACTTCATTGAGACAGTTACCAAGGCTATAGATGAGGGAAAGGTGGTACACACAGCCTACCTAGACCTCGCTAAGGCCTTCGACACCACTCCCCATTCTGGTATTATAGACAAGCTCGCCAGCCTGAACATAAACCCCTATGTCACAAGATGGGTTGCCAACTGGCTCAAGGACAGAACTCACATGGTGAGAGTTGTGGGAGCTAGGTCCATCTCTAAACCGGTTACAAGTAGTGTTCCCCAGGGCTCAGTCGTAGGACCCCTCCTGTTCAGCATATACTTCTCAGAGGAACAGGCAAGCACAGGAAGACTATGGCTGACCAAGTTCACAGATGACTGCAAACTAGGGGTTATAATTGACTCTCCAGCTGACACAGACATCCTCTAAAATGGTCTCATTGAGACGGATACCTGGTGTCAAAATCATGGCCTCAAGCTAAATGCCAAAAAGTGCATAGTCATCCCCTTTGGAAAAAACAAAGTACCTACAAACTACTAAATAGGTGGTAGTCCCCTAAATACGGAGGATGTAATAAGGGATCTGGGGACCCAAGTAGAGAGTAATCTCACCTTTGATAATCACATTGCCAAAGTGGTTAGAAAATCCTTCTACGTGGCCCACCTAATCACAAACGGGTTCGAATCCAGATCAAAAGAGGTCATTGTGCCCCTCTACTCATCACTCTTCAGACCCCTCTTAGAGTACAATGCTTCAATTGGGATGTAAAAGCTGGAAAGATCACAGAAGTACCTCACCAAGAGGATCAATGGCCTCAAAAAGATGCCCTATGCAGCTCGACTGAAGAAATTCCAGTTGTAGTTGGTTGCATACCACCAACTCAGAGGTGATCTCTGCCTGACATACAAGGCC